>NC_090882.1:13472847-13477847 GCF_036669935.1 Montipora foliosa | reverse complement strand
TGCTCTTTGTAATAGTGGAATGTGACTCCATCGTCACTGTACTGGAGCTTGTATTCGGTAACCCACTGCTTCCACTCACTTCTCCCTTGTGTTGCCACTTTGTTGACGCCTATGCGATGATTACCCAGGTCAATCTGCAACCACTGATTGTTATCAAGAATGTGAGCTGACCAGCTTCCCTCGTTGTTTAGTGATTCTTTCAAGTGCAATCTTCCATACCTGGAGGCGTGATAGTCATTAAACTGAGAAGATGAGCTGATTTGTTCGTCAGTAATGGCACCACTCTGCATTCCAAGAGCTAGAGATGGATTGATACTACCTGAGAAAATCAAGCAAGCGTTACTCAACTAAGCGTTATGTGATAGCCCTTAAGGCCGGGACACACTAGGCGATAAGTCGCTGCGACACGTCGCGGGGACAAGTCGCTGCAACAAATCGCCTTGTGTGACACGGTTAATTTCATGAAAATCATTGTCGCTGCGGCAGAATTTTGTCGCCGCGATCAGTCGCACGAATTCAAACCAGTTTGAATTCGTGCGACTAGTCGCAGCGACAAAATTAGCGAAAGCAGCGTTGTCGCATCGTGTGTACACTTCCCGGAACAAGTCGCTGCGACAAAATATAAATGAACCAATGAGAGAGCGTCATATGGTCAGCCATATTCAATTAGAAAACTAGTTCACATTCCCCCTCATACGAGATCACTGCGTGTGCTCCGAACAGGCGTCGTGTCGCAGCGACTTGTTTTGCAAGTAGTACACATGGAGCAACTTGTCGCAGAGACATGTCGCTGCGACTTGTCGCCTAGTGTGTCCCGGCCTTTTATGTGATGAAATTCATATCTCCCTGGCGGTGACGTAGGAGGTTTCCGCGAATATGCAATGAATCTTTAGCAAATAATTTTCGCGATTGCTTGGTATACGAACTAAGGGCTCCAAGAAAAATGCTCAAAACATTTCCCGTATTATCTAAACAATAAGGAGCTCAAGCACCGACGACGGCGACGCAACGAGAACGTCATCTCAAAATATATATTCGCGTTATTGTAATCACTTGGTGACAATTTCAACCTTTTTAACGTTCAAGGGTGTGGTAGTTCCTCAAAAATGACACTGGTCGGAACGGCGCTTAATAGGGACCTTACGCTAGGACGCCGACGAAAACGCCACAAAAGAATAGGTTTAATGAACAAAAACAAAGGCTCTGGACACTCTGCACGTGCGTTTTGTATTTTGGTACATTTCTTTGCCGTCCTCGTCCTGACGACGACGTGAATTCACTAACAGGGAGCTTACGCAAGGACGACGTCGTCGCCAAGAAGAACGTGCTCTAAAAATATTATTTCCCGTTATTGTATTAATTTCGTTATAACCCCAAATCGTTCGGAATGGAAAGTGTGTATCAACATTACAGGAAAAAAATTGGCATGAACGACGTAGTTGTTTGGGAAAAAAATTAAAATGTTCCGTCAGGTTCTCACGTCCTCTACATAACCTCAACTTTGGTCAATTCACGTCGTTAGGGAACTTAAGCAACGACAACGGCGACGGCAACGAGAACGTCACCTCAAAATATAAATTCGCGTTATTGTGATCGCTTCGTTACTATTTCAACTTTTTTAATATGACGGGGGTGTGGTAGTTCCTCAAAAATGACGCTGGTAGGAACGGCGCTCAATTAAGGGCAGAAAATGAAAATTTATCCTCAAGTAATGACGTTGTCCATAAAACCTCAAATTTGGCTATTTCACGTTGTAGTTTTGCTGACGACGGCAAAGAAATGGACAAAAGTGAAAAACGCACGTGCAGGGCGTGCAAAGCTATTGTTTTTGCTTACTAAATATGCAAATTTGTGACGTTCTCGTTGCCGTCGCCGTTGTCGTTGCTTAAGTTCCCTGTTGTAAGGACGAGAACGGCAAAGAAATGTACCAAAATGCAAAAGGCACGTGAAGGGCGTGCAGAGCTTTTGTTTTTGCTCATAAAACCCATTGTTTTGTGGCGTTTTCGTAGCCGTCGTCGTCGTCCTTGCGTAAGCTCCCTAATGTCGAGGTTGCGTAGGGGACGTGAGAACCTGACGAAATATTTTAAATTTTCTTCCCAAACAACCACACCGTTCATGCCAATTTTATTTCCGCAATGTTGATAAACACTTTCCATTCCGAATGACCGGGAGTTATCACGAAATTTTTACAATAACGTGAAATAATATTTTTTTGGACAACGTTCTCGTTGTCGTCGTAGTCGTCCTTGAGTAAGGTCCCTAATTTAGGGGAGAAAACGAATATTTATCCTCAGGTGCTGACGTTCTTTATAAAACCTCTAATTTGGTTATTTCACGTTGTTGTTTTGCAGACGACGGCAAAGAAATGGACAAAAGTGAAAAACGCACGTGCAGGGCGTGCAAAGCTATTGTTTTTACCCACGAAATATGCAAATTTGTGACGTTCTCGTTGCCCTCGCCGTTGTCGTTGCTTAAAGGAAGAGTTTCACGTCTCTGCGCATGGACAAACTTTCATGTCAACCCAACTAATTCCATTGTTATTGAAACAATCAAAAGCATTAATGCAGGAAAAGGATTGGATTTGAACCCGGAGTTCTATGAAATTTTCCTCTCATTCGTCCTACGTTGAATCCGTTCAAACGGGCCTTTAGTAAACCAGCCCGTTCACTATCAGTGATGCGTTGTTGTTAGGGGACGAACACTCTTCTTTCTCAGTTAAATAAAAAGTATTACTTTTTAAGAATAATGCACACTTCGTTAACACCAAAAAATGGAAGCTTTTCAAGACAATGAAATGACGACATAAACTTCTCGTCGATACGTCACTGTCACCAGGCTTTGTAATGATGAAAATATTGACAGTGCTTGTCGACGTCAGTATGAAGACTGAGAGATATTTGAGTGGGAAACGGTCGATGAAGATAAAATAAATAAAAGGCATTTTACATTTACCACAAATGCAAATACTAAATTATACCTCTGCAACGGTTTTATTGTATGTTTTGTGGAGAATGAAGTCATTAACCTACTTTGTCTGCACCACTCCTCGTCGCGAAGTTCTGAGTTGCAAAGACATTGTCCCGTGATCTCATCGCAGAACTGTCCTTGAAAGCATGGAGGTTCACACACGGAGTCTGTGGAAGTGATAAGTTTGTATTACCACACAAAACGTCATAATTGGGAAGTGTCAACCATTTGCCAGTGAGAGAGACTTACACCTTGTTTGCAAGAAGGCGGAAGGAAACAATATTTTTCACCAAAACACAATTATTTCACAAATAGGTGAACGTGGAGCACATCAATTGAGCTGGGTCATAGGGCATGCCTACAATGTACTTGTGATAGTTTTTTTTCAGCAAAAATAAGCTGTATTTCATAATTTTCCCTTCCACTAAGGTAATCCTAGCACTGGCGTTTATACTGCCCTTAGTAAACAGGACCTTTTCGAAAACTGACTCACCTGAAGGAATCAAGACTTCTAAGTCATCCGCCAAAAACTGTCTTTCTCCAGCAAAGAATTTGCTTGATTCTGTTACGGTAGGAGCTTGGTAAACATTACCAATGTCGGCCTCGATGCTGCCATTATTCAGATAGACCGTCAAATCACCATTCCCGAACTTCAACACGTCATAATCCACCGTTACTGCTAGGTGCCTTTCAAGTGGTTTTATATCCAAACGGGTGTTGGAAAAGCTCTCGTAGAAACTGCGCAAGCTGAATAGGAATGCCTTGGAGCTGGGCCTGGTAACAAAGCTGGCTCCTAAACAAATAAATAAATAACCTCTTTTACAACTCCTCATGCGTCTTGGGTTTTCTGTGATTCATACTTCCCGCCCAATGAAATTTCTTTGGCATAAACGAATACCTTTGACTAAGTAAGTAAGTAAGTAAGTAAGTAAGTAAGTAAGTAAGTAGGTGAGTAAGTAAGTAAGTAAGTAAGTAAGTAAGTAAAGTCTTTATTTAACGAGGGTAGCACGAAATAGCATATAAATACTAATAAACTAGTGGCCCTCATTACAAGATTAAAATAAGGAATAATTAAGGCTTACAATAGAATTATTAAATATCTACAAAACTATGAAACAATTATAATCGTGCGGCACAATTTATAATGAAAAATGATTTTAAAATTGTTGATCTTTAAAAATCCTGTTCCAAAGAGAATTTCTAATGGTTTTGAGAGTCTCTGATTTCCTCATTTTAAGAAGTACCTTATTCCATTCCTGGAAAGCAGACACAGTAAATGTTCTTCCACCTTCTGTATTTCGTTTCACTCGAGGACAGACTATGTTAAATTTAGCATATCTAGTTTGCCGAGAATGAGTCTCACTGGTAAGTACTAATAAGCTTGTAAGATAACTGGGCACGCGACCTTGCAAACGCTTGTATATGATACAACACTTGGCTAGTTTAGCATTCTCAAAGAAAGGAATCCACTTAAGTTTGTTAAATAACTGAAAAGAGGGTGTATAACTACCAGCACCAATGATTCTTGCTGCTCTCTTTTGTAACTTTAAAACACGACCGAGACAATGTTTATCACAGTTTGACCAGACAACACTTACGTAATCCATCACTGGTCTAATAATAGCATTATAAAAGAGAACTCGATGCTTTATTGCCAGGCAATGTCTAATCTTTTTTAAAATTCCAATGCGCTGGGATAGTTTCTTACATAACGTATCAACATGCGATTGAACTGTCAGTTTCTTATCAATTTCCAGACCTAAGAGCTTTGCACATTATACGTTTTCAAGTTGTGATCCATTAACAGAAATAAAAATGACATTAGGGATTCTGTTGGAAAGGCGTTTGCCACAGATGGTAAGACCTTTAGTTTTCTTCTCATTAAGTGGAAGCTTGTTAGCCTTTTCGAACGAATTCACAGTGTACATTCCAATTTATTGCAAAGGAAAATCTGAGAAACCTCGCGCTTGGTTGTATATAGCAAGAGGAGTTCCTGCTAAATGATACTGATAGCCACAGATGCTCTGAATAGC
>NC_090882.1:13462847-13467847 GCF_036669935.1 Montipora foliosa | reverse complement strand
AATCTCGGACAAACTCATTGACAAAATGTGTCTAAAGGACAGGAAATTCCAATGATGCGGTTTCTGCGTTCTGGAGCTCAACAAATATATATAACCCTCTCCGTATACTATGTTGCCTTAGGAAACCCCTACGGCAAAGGACAGCAACGCACTGCCCCTGATCAACTTTGACGTGGCGGTTTGTGGGTTTGTAAGAATTGCCAGTTCTAGTATCCAGTCAAGCGTGCATAAAACTGGTTTTTCTCAACAGTTTTGTCCATGATTCTAGCCTTACTAAACATTTTTCAGTTAAGGAAAAACTCAATAGGCGTTGAAACTGAACCCTAGCGATAAAGTAATACCAAGTAATATTGAGCATTAAAAAGCATCTACCATGTGCGTAGGGCGTAGCCTCGTTTGGAGCAAAGGAACAGTTCTCATTTATGGTTAAGGCTGCATCACTGATTGCAATGTGACCATGGTAACCACCAATTACTCCTTCCACAATAATCTGAAAAGGAATGACCGTTTAATTAAGGTCAGCTACGTTAATGCGCGCCGTTTGAAAGAACTATTCCGCCTAAATAAAACCTACCAAAATAATTCAAATTTGTCACTTACCCTTTTCTTACGGCCTACTTTTTTGCGCAACTCCACCCCCACCCTTACCCCCACCTCCCCCCTCAACCCAAACAGGGGCTTTACTTCACTACAACCTCTTTCTATGCTTTGCTATTCACTTTCCAACAAGAGAGAGAGTGTTTTCAGATGGCTCTTTTGTTGCCATGGCAACCTACTACGTCACATTAATAAGTGGTAGAGTTAATCCTGCTATTAAGACATTCTCTCCAAATTGTTGAAACTGGTTTGAGCCACCTCACTTAAGACTGCGTGCATTGACTAAAGAATGTATAATACCTCGTATGCGTTATCCACTTTAATAGGAATTTCTCCCTTTTTCCATTCGTCACCACGTGACCCAGCAAGCCGCCAAACGAGTGTTTCTCCAAGGTTGTTAAAACTCTTTTCTCGCAAGTAAACGTTTAACCTTCCTGTTGTCTTTCCGTGCATGAAGTACCAGAACGTAAAGCAATTTCTTACTGGTACTGTAACACGGCTAATCAGGCGTGCTTTGTCGCCTTTGACATGCGGGAAGGAAGATTCGATATACATAAAGTTCTTCGTCCCTGGAAGAATAGTTAATTAAATCAGTGATAAACTCAAAGCAAACCAATCGAGTTATGCTCTGGAGAGCAATTTATCCCCCTAATGGAGCTTAACAGAGCTTAATAAAGCTATCCTGGGAAGATCTCTTCACTAGATGAATCTTCTCACATTGGACAAGCCCTATTTTAAATAAAAGTCTGCTACGAGCCTAGTGACCCATCAGGCTGGCCCTTATCTCCGGTTACTGTAGCATGAAGTGACTAGGAGTATTTCTACTCCCCCCTGGATGGGATGTTAGTCCATCGCAGGGTTACCCCCAGCATTAAATTTGCCGATACCCATTTATACACCTGGGGGACAGAGAGGGAGGCTCACTGTCCAGCCCTTGGGATATGTCATGTCCACGAAAGTTATTTTTGGACGAGCGGAAGTCTTTGATCTAACGGAAGTCTGTCTTCCGAGACGTCCGCATGCAATCCAACCTCGGTCTGATGTTTGAAAGAAAATAAATGTTAATCAGCCTTCCACGTGCGCCGCATTTTCTTTTCACTAAGAACCTGTGAGCGAGGCAAGACTGCATGTGGTCGTCTCGGAAGACAGACTTCCGCTAGAACAAAGACTTCCACTCGTCTAAAAATAACGTTCGTGGACATGACATATCCCGGCCAACGCCCTGAGCCTCCCTCTCTGTCCCCTCATTTTCTCTTGGTATCAGTTTAAAACAGTAAAAATGAAGGGAAGTGTTTTAAGGGCAGTTAAAATTTTGTCGACGGGTAACTTTATTTCGGTGAGAGGTAGATAATCGTTCGCCTGCTCCCGTTTCTCGATAGTCCCGCTAACTTTTCGAGCCCGAAACTGTTAACTGCGTGTTTTAAAAGCTGTGCTGTCCCATTCGCCACATGAAATTATCTAAATTTTTAACTAAAATAATACTTCTGGTGGAATGGAAAGCGCCCCTCCTGTTTTAGTATGCTTTCGAGACAACTAAAAGCAAAAGGATGGTGCATGTAAATTGATGACTTCAAATCTCTCCCTCCTTAAGATACCGAGGGATTTGTGACACCCGAAAAGTTTAGGAACTTTCGAGAAACCGGGTGATGACTTACTTCCTTGGCAAGGTACTATATCATTGGTTGAAGTACAACTTGTACTTTGCTGCCATTTCAAATCCATATCAGGCTGTTCAGTTTCAGGCAACCAGATTCTGTTCACATCTACGATGGAAATGTAACATCCTGTTTATTTTGTTATTTAATAACTTTATCGTTTCCTCAGAAAAAGAGAAGAAAGAAAAAGTTGTACGCACTTTGAAAAATCCGGCAAAAGATGAGACAAAGATGAGTTGACATGCATGAATAAAGAGATGACAACTGAAGCGAAACTTCGTTGTCTTAACGATGCCTGATTTACAAAATCAAACCAGTTGAGAAGAGGACAAAAGAGGATACTTAAAACCGCAAATCCGTATTAAAAAGGAACAAATACCTAAATAGGAATCAAATTTACTATAAATACGAAATTCGTATTTTGTGGCCTTTAAACCGAAATCGGGAAAAAAAGATACAAAAGACAGAAAATCCAACAAACTGTAGAATCCTGATGTGATTTCTAAAAAAGCGATATAAACTAAATGATTTTACTTTCTCCTCAATCCAAGTCTCTTGAGGGTAAACTTTTGGGCCCACTCTTGCCAAAGGCAATGCGATAGATTGTCTTGCTTTTGAAAGTATGGATATGAAATCTCGCAGTTCTGTTTGATTTACGTCATCAACTTTTAAACCGATCACCGAGAGATTCAGTTGCGGAACTTGTGACACTTGATTGTTCTTAAAGGGAAACTGTCACGAGAAGCGCATACACTAGCGTCTTGTGAAAACTTGAAAAGTGTTAGGTTAACTTTTTTCAAGTTGAATCGACAAATTCAAAATGGTGTCCACTGGGGAGGGCCATCTGTGAACAAAAAAGAAACTTCGGCGAATTTTCCGTGGGCTCGAGAGCAAACGCAGCTCATGACAGTGCCCCTTTAATTCCGCCTTCTCTGAGATCGATTGTCTGTTTGTTTGTTTGTTCTTTTCGCTTGATTTTTTTGTTTGTGTAAGACAAGCAGAGTGCCCAATGATAATCATTATTTGAAATTTATTTTGAAATTGCGCCCATGCTGTGAACGTTATTTTTATCTGTTGTTCTTATGACCGCGCCGTCCAGTTTCACGTTAACCCTTTCATTCCCACGATTGCAATTGATTGGAACGTTCATTCTCCTAACTTGTAATATGGATTTATTTGTTGGGTAGCAAGGGCGTAGCTAGGGGGAGGGGGGGAGGGTCCTGGGGTGTCGGTGTGACCCCCCCCCCCCCTTCTTTGTAAACCTTTGAGCAAACTACCTACAATATTCAGGTGGCGAAAACACCATAATCTGGTGAGTACCCTTTGTTTGACGCAGTATGATGCCCCCCCCCCCCCCCTCCTCTTTTTTTGGTAGTCATAAGAGTTTGGCTTTACATCACGATCAGTTCTTCTGGTAAGCTGATAATAATACCTGTCTGACTGACATTTCATTGAAATTGTGAGGAGAATTTACGTACAGATCAATCCTAGGAGTCAAATGGTTTCAACTGACCACGCTCCTTTTTTCACTTTGTTCTGCTCTTGCAGGCCACAACAAAATGTCCTTCTTAATATAATCACGCAGTATGACACAGACCCAGAACAGACTCCACTACAGTTTAGTCTACGTAACAGTATTTTTACAGATCAAGCTATTTTTTGACGAGTTCTCAAATAAGATTTGCACGACTGACCTTTCTCAATCCCACAATTTCTCATACAAGACTTGTGATTAGCTGGAAAGTTCTTGTTTTGCGGGAAAATCAGTCTAAAAATAACTCGGCTCTGCAAAAACGCCGTTCCACAAGGACAATTTAGTTGTACGCTCCTCGTCGTGGGCTCCTAACAGAACTAATAATAGATTTTTAAAATGTTCATCAGAATAGGGTCAAATATAAGGGATTCACTCTCATACAGTATACTCCTGTGTAAGGTAATGCACAACCTGTTAGCTTGAGAGTCTCCTTTACTGCTGCTTCTGACAAAACGTTGTACCAAAACATTAGCTCAGACACTTGGAGATGAAATTGTGTCCAACTGACACTTACGGAAGTTGATCTTCCAACAAGTGTTTGATTCTGGTTATGAGATCTGCGTTCTCCTTCAAAGGTTAGTTGTGTTTTGATGAGAAGGCCATTCTCGTAGTATCGTAGTCCCCAGGCCTCACTCCACGTGATGCATACGTGCACCCAACCGAATGGAATGACAGGAATCCGTTGCACTGTGAGAGACCACAGCTTTGTTGTCGTTGCAAGCGAAAGTTCATAAGATGTCCTGTTCATCTCTGTGTTATACGATTGGTAAAGGTTAAGACCTTCCACCCCTAGACCTCCGGAGGATATTATGAAGTTTGCCCTCGATCCTTCTTGAGCTCAGATGAAATAAGAATAAAAAAACACTAAATAAGCATTTCTCATTTTGCCCTAAGACCTAGCCTGCGAACGCAGACGTATTTCCGGCGGTCGTTTTTTTCCCCCGAAAAATAGCAAGGACAATCTCTGGACAGGATGGGAATTGATCAATGATTTTTCTTTTCCCTTGTGTGGCCTCATTTCCATGACTTGGGCTTACCTCATATAGATTTCCCAGGATTTCTAGCGCTAGAAATATCACAGCCAACTCGGCACGAGGCGCCTCGTTGGCAAATTTGCCGTATCATATCCAACTTGCGCTAATTAATTTCAATGATAATTATGTCATGCTTTTAGTTATGCCATACCATACACGTGTTTGTAAACTTTCACAGCC
>NC_090882.1:13437847-13460347 GCF_036669935.1 Montipora foliosa | reverse complement strand
TTCGTCATGTTCACTTCTCCGGGCTTATTACGATTTCACAAACTGACCCTCTTCAAGTTGGCTTGATCGCTCAATGGACCTCTTTAGCTTGTACGTTTTGTTTTCCCATTTCAGACCACGTGATGTTCCCAAGGGAATTTTACATACGTTATGCATACATATGCACGTGGAGAAGACGACATTTGAAAGAAACTTTTCCCTGGAGTAACATCACGTGATCTGAGAGGTCCATTGGCCGAGCAGTGCACCGGTATCACGGAGGTCAAGGGTTTTGTACATCGCGTAGACTTTAAGCCTGTACTTTATTTTTCAGGCTTTCCTTTCCGTACTGCTTCAGTAACGTTCGTACGTACGATGATCTAAAAATCTCAATAAAATTAGCAAGTTTTGCTTTAAAATATGGTCTCTCCTCGCTTTCACACGAACGTTAGGAAACTAAGCCGGAAATTGTCAAATAGCTAGTTGGGTTTTCCGTACCTGTAAAATGAATAGAATCCTCTGCCTTGAAAATTCTAACACGCATACAGATCTCTGCGTTCCAGGTGAGTGGGTGGAATCTGACAAATCTGGCAGAAGGAATCTTTACCAAGGCGGATGCATTCCAAGAAAATTCCTATATTGGCGAAACAGAAATTCATCTTTAGAAACGAGAAGAACGAGTCGTTTTTAACTGACCACAGTTTTGGTGCACGCGGGACCAGAGAAAATGAGAGGGAGAGAAGGTTTGTAGGAGCGTTGGTCGGCATATTTGAATTACGCAAAAGTTACTTTTAGATCGGAAGTCTGTTTCCCGAGACGTCCACCACTATTAAGCATGACGTCATACGGATTTATCTGCCTTTCCGAGTCATAATCTCCCACTCCGGGTTTTGGGAAAAGTCTGTTTCGTCAACAAACCGTAACTTCCACTAGAAACGCCATTTTGAATTCTTCGGCCTATGCGGACGTTTCGGGAAAAATCCATTTTCGTGACATCTAAAAATAACTTAACTGAAATTAATATTTCCCAAGGGCAAGACTGAGCGACTCCCTCTCTTGGTGGGCTCTCTTGTCTCTTGCTGGGCACGTTAAAAACCCATAAGATAATGTCCAGCTGTGAACCAACCTCCAACTTCTAGTGTTCGAGTGTTCTTTTTTAAGGGACCTCGATGAAGTGTGCTTTGATTCTTTGCGAGACCCAATACTTGGTAAGAAGCGTGAGTCCATCAGCCAGGAGTAAGATTTACCCAAATTGGCCCAAGTCCCCATCAGCATCAGAAAAGTGTCTATTTTGAAACCAAGCTTTGTGGGAAAATACATGTAATCAAAAGACCAAATCGGCTCACTCAACGTTGCACCCGATTCAAACCCTTTGGGAATGAAACGTTTTGTTCCAGGTATTTCTATATCATCTAAATATCAATGCTGCATTACAATGCAAATACAATACACAAAGAATCTAAACCCTGGGAGATTTGAATTGGGTGCAATTTTGGTCTATTGTTTATTTTTCCACAAAACTTGCTCTAAAAATAGCCACTTTTCTGACACTGATGGAGGCTTGGGCCAATTAGGGTAAATCTTACTCCTGGGCAATGGACTCATGCTTCTGAACAAGTACTAATTATTATTATTATTATTATTATTATTATTATTATTATTATTATTATTATTGTTGTTGTTGTTGTTATTGTTGTTGTTGTTGTTGTTGTTGTTATTATTATTATTATTATTATTATTATTATTATTATTATTATTATTATTGCTAATAATTTCAGATAGAATCTGGTTTTCATTGGTTCTGGGCAACAACCAGTTGTCTAAGGAAACCAAGAAGTGTCCTTCATTGTACTTTCCTTTCCTGCCTACATTTCCAGCACTTTCCTAAGAATCCTTGCCGATCCCAACAGTACAGATCTCTGAATCAGTTCAATGGATGTGTCTAAACCTATAGTCCTCAGATTTTCTTTTAACCTCAGTGGTATTGTTCCCAATGCCCCTATCACTATGGGTATCACCTTTGTTCTTACTCTCCACATCTTTTGAACCTCTCTCGCAAGGTCTTGATATTTTTCTACTTTCACATCTTCTTTTGCTCTCACCCTTCCATCTTTCAGGATTGCCACGTCCATGATTTGGCAATTCTTCTCACTTTTGTCAATGATTAATAAATCCGGTCTTCTAGTCTCTCTTCTTCTTCTTCTTCTTCTTCTTCTTATTATTATTATTATTATTATTATTGCCAACGAGTCAGGCCTTCTGAAGACAGAAGGCCTGGCGAGGCGGCAGCTTATAGAGCCGCGAGAAGATTTTTAGGCGGACGAAATCTCAGAAGCGCTTCAAATTTGAGTGTAATGTAGACCAAAAGCTGTAATGTAGACCAAAGCGATGAAATGTTGACCGTAGCGATAACCAATGAGAGTTAAGCACGAGTACGCCGCGTGATGTTTGCAGGCGCCAGATCACGCAAGCTTGGCTCGTTGGCACTTTAGCGACAGCTATAACTAGTTAGTAGTAGTAGTAGTAGTAGTAGTAGTAGTAGTAGTAGTAGTAGTAGTAGTAGTAGTAGTAGTAGTAGTAGTAGTAGTAGTAGTAGTAGTAGTATTAATCAGATATCAAAAATAAAACTAAAACAAAAACTATTGATAATCATGATTATCATTACCTCCAAATTGGCTAATTACCTCCTTGTTGTTATATGGTGTCCATGATTGACCATCACCACTGTAACTGATCGTATAGGCGGTGACGTATTTCTCATCGCCCTCGTTTTTCACTAGTTCTATTTTGTTGATTGCCTGCGGTGATGACAAGTCAATCGACAACCATTGATCAACGTTTTCTTCAAAGGCGCACCATCCACTGGGGCTATTTGGTCGTGCTTCATGAGGGGCCATTCTATCGTCCACAAATGTTGTACTTGATGTAGCATCCGTTGGTGTTATAACCTGTTTGTCAACTAAAGAATGAATGAATAATAACCACGGTTGTTGATTTTCCATATTTGGGTGGATGTTTATTCACAGTTTTAAAGGAACTTTGTGTAGGCGTTACGAATTTGCGTGCCATCTTTGGAAAATAACAACTACAGCTAATTCAAGATGGCGGACAGGATTGCTGTGACGAAGAAGACTCACAATGGAATTGAAAAAAAAAACATGCCCTTCAGTTCCCTTACTATTGTTTTACTTGGCTTTCCCTGACTAGGTAAGTCTTTGACCTCTGAATCGAAGATATTATTGTATCTGGATCGTTGTGCAATAACAAATATCTGGAATCTTTCGCACTATGCGAAGAAAGAATGATTAGATCGCTACCGAAAGGAAAAATTACACAAATGTTATGCTTGGTTTCTTCGGCGGTGAAGACCTACCATGATAATAAAAGACTTCAACGTTATCGGGCACAAACTTGTAACTTCCAGCCAAAAATGTCCTGGCATCCAGCGAACCCACTTGGAAAGATTTGTTTGGTAGCTCGTACGCATGACCAAGGTCACTGAATGATACCGCTGATCCGTCAATATGGTTACCGATGAAGAGGTCGTCCTCTCCAAACACGGGCCCTGCCTCATTGACGTTTCTCAACGCCTTGTCGAACTTTTCGGGTCTGACATTTAGCTTGATAGGATCGAGGCCAACTGGATTCACAATGCTAAAAAGGAAAGCTCTTCTGCTTGAAAGGTACTGATTTGAAGGTCCTGTTTTTTGGAAAGATAAAATATCTTTCATTTATTTATCTGATCAACTGATTTGAACAAGCATATACCTGATAGACTCAAAGCCAGCTATGGGATTCGTCTAATAACAATAATGATGATGATGGTGATGATATATGGGTTATTGACCAAGCGTAAGGTCAAGATGGCTGGGTATTGGCCAAGTTTTTTTTTGCCTGTTTATGGACCGACCGTAGATCCATCTTGCCCGCTCGAGTAGCCAATCACAGTGCGAGATTTGGTTCATCTAGCCCGCTCACGGAGCTAGTCATATAATAGATACATTATACGGACTGCTCAGCAGTCAGCGTTATTCGGAAGGGCACATGTTCTCAGAAAGGTCCTGTCTCTCTAAGTTGCGGGTAGGAGCTGAGATGCTTGTGTGTGGATCCAGCCAATGCGTCTCAGAGCTGGAGAAGATCTCAAAATAACGATGATGATGATGCTGATGATGAGGATGATAATAATAATAATAATAATAATAATAATAATAATAATAATAATAATAATAAGACGAAGAAGAAGAAGAAATGTTAGCTTATCTTCGAGTGATGTTACAATGAATCTCGCGATCTTGATTAGCCGCAATCTTGAAGCTTTTGTCTGTCATATCATCTCCAAGGCGCACAACCCACTCCAAGCGGATTAGTAAATAATTATCCGCCAGGGCTAAGTATCTTATTCACCAATCGGTAGGCTACCTTGATTTTCTAAATTTCTGTAGGATCTTAGCTAATGAGAATTAGTGCTAGAATTAACCTGTGATGTATTATAAAGCACCCTTTTCAGAAATGTATTAATTTCTTAAGGTGGCTCAAACCAGTTTCAACACTTTCAAGAGACGTTGTTGTTAGAAGGATTGCCACTACAACACTATATCACGTAACAGCAATGTTATGGCACCATGTAAAACATCAATTATTGCAAAACAAGAGGCAGCCATTTTTGTGACGTAACAAGTTACCATGGCAACAGAGAAGCCTTATAAAAACACCCTATATTTTGGCTGTAGTTCCTCATATCTGAAAAACGAACTAGGTGACCCCAATTTTTCATCGCACAAAAGTGATCAGCAGGCCAAGATAAAACTCTCCGCAAAGTTTAAAAACGTTCTGTGGAGCGGATTCAGAGCTACCTTAAATTTTTAATTATTTAAGGTGGCTCTCAATTCGCTCCACAGAATTTTTTAAACTTTGCAGAAAGTTCTATTCTTGCATGCTGATTACATTTCAGAAATTTAAAATGGGGGTTACCTGGATTGTTTTTGAGTTATGCGTAGCTAAAGCTAAATTTGGGGTGTTTTCGCCGGACTTTCTTGTTGCCACGGTAACTTTTTACGTCACAAAAATGACCGAATCTTTTGCAGCAATAATTGGTGTTTGATATGGTACCATAACATTGCTGTTAAGTGATAAAGTGTTGTAGAGTCAATCCTTCTAATAAGAACGTTTCTTTCAAGTGTTGAAGTACTATTTCAAAAACGAGTGCGAGGGTTCCATCAGGTTTCCAAACGCGAGAAAAGATTTGAAACCACGAGGCTGCAGGCGTAGTGGTTTTATTGTTTTCGAGCGTTTGGAAACCTGATGAGACCCGAAGCACGAGTTTTTGAAATTACTTCTCTAAAGAAACAATACAAAATTATGCAGTGTGGTATTCCCATTTTTCTTTCAAATGCCTTGAGTGTGTGATTTGTTGTATTCAGTCGGCATTCATTGTATTTGTGAGCTTTTGTTTTTAATTATCCAATAATTTCGCGTTGCACCAAATTTGTATTCCAAAAGCGTTGTCAACTTGACGTAATTTACATATTGTTTTTTGCCATGGCCAAAGGAAGGTTTCCAATCGCTTCCGGAAAACAATATAGGAAGAAGAACTTTGCGTAGAGAGAGCAATACCGAAGTCTGCAAGACATAGAAATAAGTGGGCAGTAGGCATTTTTGAGGATTGGCAACGAGTGCGAAGTGTCAAGTTTCCAATAGTCGAAGTTGGTGGAGTTTTTAAAGAGTGTGAATTGGACAAAGTTCAGCTGTTTACTCGGCCCATAACAGAGATGGACACATTGTCGCTCAACTATTGGTTATCCAAATTTGTTCAAGAGGTGGCAAACTATTGTATCAGCAGTACTAGGTCCTAAGTTGGAATCATCAACAGTAAGTGCGACAAATAGTGTCGATTCTACCAGTGAGTTCGTGTCACGGAAGGAAGAAAAAGTTTCTCAGAATGTGGATATGGATACTATGCCAGTCTGTTTCGGTGACTTTAAGAAATGTACTGTAAACTTTAATTTCAAATGACTTGAGCTTGTTAGTTTGTAATTTGAAATGTTATTCCTGGCCATTATTAAAAATTAACGATTCATATTAAGCTGTGTTTGAATAATCTATGACTATGCAGATTAAGAACAATTTTATCACTAGTGATGAAACACTAGTGATGAAAACGTGATGAAACACTAGTGATTTTCAATTGATGTTTCATCGAGTTTCAAAGTCATCCACCTGACCCAAATGGGGTGCTCTGGTTGGCTTATAACGTCATGAATTATTAATGAGTTTGAGAAACTGGTTTGAGCCACCTCTAGGTTATATTTATTTACCTCCCCAGCTCTGATCAGAAAATCCACCAAAAATGAAACGTCCCACTTTCACCAAAGTGACTGTTGGTCCGAGTTCTTCGCTGCCGTCACAATTCTTGTGAAATGTCTTTGTCTCAAGTCCACGATCAGACGCTCTGTAGCAAAGAAACCAATGGGTGTTTGCGGGCACCAAGGGGTCGAGCCATTCCCGCAATGCATTTTGATATTTGCTGTTCATTCCCAAGATATCAGAAACGAAGCTCACTTTAAAGGAGAAATGAAAATAAATTACTACTGAGTAAGAAACTTCACTACTCTATTTTGTTCCAATTCCTCTTAGTTCTCCCGTTTTTTTTTTTTTTTTCAAGAATCTAAGCAACTATATAAACTCGCGACGGCTACGGAAGCGTTGTCTAAAAATATTATTTCCTGTTATTGTAATAATTTTGCAAATACTCTGTGTGGCTCGGAATGGAAAGTGAGTGTCAATATTCCAGAAACAAAATTGGTGAGAACGGTGTGGATATTTGGAGGAAAAATTGAAAATTCATCTTCAGGTGTTCACGTCCTCCACATAACCTCTAATTTGGTGAATTCGCGTCGTTAGAGACTTTAAGATCTACGACGCGGTCGTCAAGGGAACGTCAACGGCGAAACAACAATAGGGAGCTTAAGCACGCGCGTTTTTGAGACGCGGACGGCAACCGGAAGAGAACATTTCGCGTACCAGGACAGTGGTGTCTCCTAGAACTTTATACTAATCATCTCTAATGGAAAAAAGATACTTAGCACTATGAATGTGGTTGAGTGAAGCCAAGTTGAAAGGGAAAACAGGTCACTTCCGGTTGCCGTCCGCGTCTCAAAAACGAGCGTGCTTAAGCTCCCTAATATCATTTGTTTAAAGAGGAAAAATAATCGTGTTGTTCGTGGGGTACGCACTTTAGGTCATATTCTTACGGTACTCTTCACAACATTGACATGAAATCACCAAGTTTTTCGAGGCTTTGACTACAACGCGAGCGTACAAATGTGAATCTTTCAGTCTCTATTTTTCACTCTAAAACTGGTCGTACCAATTTATATTTAGGATACTTCGCCACATTGTACGACGTGAACGAGATGGGGCCTAACCGCGAGAAGGCTTACGATAGTGGAAAGTTATATTTTGAGGTGACGTTTTCGTGGACGTCGCCGTCGTAAATCTGAAAGACTCTCAGTGTTTCCAGAGAGAGAACGCATAGAATGTACAGAAAGGCAAAACGCACGTGCAGGGTGTGCAGAGCTTTGTTTCTGCTCATTAGAGCTATTGTTTTGTGGCGTTCGTAGCCGTCATCCTCCTCCTTGCTTGAGCTCCCTTGTATTAAAAGGAAGACCGCGTGCGGCTCAATTTTTTTAACTATTCTTCCCCATTCGGCCGAGTACTGTTTCAAGATATTTTCAACTTACTCAAATCCGATTTTGAGGAGGTCTTGGCTTTTGGGTTTTCGCCTTATACCCACTCAATAATACAGAGATTGATGTGGTATCACGTTTACTTGAAACGCGAATGGCAAAAGTGAGCACGTGATCATGATTTTCCCGCCATTTTTCGCGTTTGCTGGTTGCCGCTTGCCGTTTCTACCTGAAAGCGCAGACATTTTCGCGTTTGCCGTATACGAGGGATTTCGTCTCGTTTTTCGACTACATATAACAAGTTGTTTGTAGTACATGTAAAAGGAACCCAAAAGAATTTTCAGATAAGTCTGACAGGAAAAATTAGGTCCCATGGTTATGGAATGTTCATAACTGACCCCTTATCGGAACTCACTTTGACCCTCTGTTGACTCACAAAACAGCTTCGATCATCAAAGCTTGCAAAATTTGACAGGTAAGTATTCTCATTTTATATAGCTTGTTTTTCTACAAAAAAAATGTTTAAAAAGACTCTGAGTTTTTGTTTTTTTGTTAACTATATAACTCGAGATTAACAGAATCCATTCCGAGTTGCAGTGAGTCACGGGAAGCTAAAGTCACAAGCCTCACTCCATCGCACTTGAAATGTGAAACGGTGCCGTTTCACATAAATTTGATGCTAAATACTAGAGATAATAGGGAGCTTAAGCACGCGCGTTTTTGAGACGCGGACGACAACCGGAAGAGAACATTTAGCGTGCCAGGGCAGTGGTGTCTCTCAGATTTTTATATTTATCATCTCTAATGGAGAAAAGATACTTAGTAATGTAAATGTGGTTGTGTGAAGACACGTTAAAAGGGAAAACAGCTCCCTTCCGGTTGCCGTCTGCGTCTCAAGAACGCGCGTGCTTAAGCTCCCTATTTAGCATCTCGTTTACGCGAAACGCGAACGGCAAAAGTGACCACGTGACCATGATTTTCCCGCCATTTTCCACGTTTGCCGGCTGCCGCTTGCCGTTTCTACATGAAAGTAGGCATTTTTGCGTTTGCCACATACGTGAAATTTTCTTCTACATAAGAAGTTGTTTGGGGGAAAAAAGGACCCCAAAGCCATTTTCCGGTATGCCAAAGGAGGAAACATTAGGTTTCATGGTTATAGGTAGTTCATAACTACCGCAATTTTCTTCATGAACTCACGTTGACTCTCTTAGACCGACAAAGCAGCTTCATCGAAACTCTCAAAATTCGACGGGTAAGGATTTTCGTTTTATATAGCGTCTTTTTCTACAAACAATGTTTAAAAAGACTCCCGAGTTTTGTTTTAGCTTTTTAGTAACTAAATACTCGAGTTGCCGTGGGTTACGCAAAGCTAAAGTCATGCACAACCTTCTCTTTATTTTACGTGAAACGTTAAACGACAAGCTGACATTTGCCTTTTCTTACGTAACGGACTGAAATTTGCGTTTTACCAAAAATCAAAAAAGCCTGTTTCCTAGCTTTTAGCTTCATATATGAAGAAACGTTTGAAACAAGTTAAAATAAGACAATTTTTGCGATTCTTTGACAAGCAGCCCTATGTTGTTTTTCGTAAACGTAATGCTAAGTCTCTTAAGTGTTACATGAAAAGCTATATTTGAAGTGTGGGTTATAAACGAAAGATAGACTTGATTCTGGCACTTATCTGGACAACTAAAACAGTTGTCTCTCATAGACCCCTGCCTAAAGATAAGCCACTCAGGTGGGAGCAGGTCAATTTGTTGGGCTCAGCTGTTTCCGTGAAAGGATTCGATGATCGAACGATATATATATATATATATATATATATATTAAAATAAAAACATAGGCAAGCGCACTGACCTTTGAAATTCATCCAAAAGCTCACCGAAAGTCCATTCTCACATAGGTCTAAGTTCCCTAAACATTCCGAAGGTCTGCTTCCAAGGTTAATATAACCAGTTCCTTCCCTCGTGAAAACCCCAAGTGTAGTATGCAAGAAATTTTTGTCACCCCAGGCGGTCGCTTCTTTGCCTGTGATCAGTTCTCTCAGTTTGTAATTGTCGTATATTTTTGCAAGTGGCCAGTCATAGGTCGCTAATAAATATGACAACAGAGAAAATGTAAGCCGTGGTATTAGATAAAATAATAATATTGTTCAACATTTGTCTTTTACGAAATATCAGACCGCCGGAGGAGTAAGGATAGCACAGTCGGTTAGTGCGCGGTCTTGGTGCAAGTGGTCCTGAGTTCGATTCCAGGATCTCTCGTCCTTGTTTCGACTCCTTTCCTTTCCTTGTATCTAACTAGCTTTAAATACCCGTAAAACGGAGCACTGATGGAGAGGGGGAGGTAAAATGAGCGCACCGACGACCTCAGGTTTGTCAGTAATTAAAGTTACTGTTACGAGTTATCGACGTTAAATATGGTCGCTTTACTTTACTTCACCAATTTAGGGATCTCCTCTTTCAGTCATGCACTGACACTGTTTACGATTACATCCTGATAGAATTGAAAGTAGATAACGTTTCTTTCTTTTTTTAATCGAATTCTTATTTCTGATTTACACTTGAAAGAGAAAGAGAAACAACATCAATAACAAGAGGCAGAAAAAGAAGGATGAGAAACACGAAACAATAAAGAAGGTTAGAGTTCTAGTTAAGGTCATGGTTAGAGGGTCACTTTGTAACGTCTTCACCGAGTAATGTGATCAGAATCTAATTATGTCGCTATTTAACAAATCTAAAGTGGTTCAGCGTTGTCTGTACTCTTATCGACAACGATATTCGTCATCACAGTGGTCAAAATGTTGTGGACTCACGAGGCGTAGCCGAGTGAGTCTACAACAACAACAATGAACCATTTTCGATTTGTTTTTCACCACAATATTCAACGCCAAAGAAAGTTTCTATTTCAGAGCGTGACCGAAATCGTAACTCAAAGAAAGAGCAAGCGTTGTCTATAACTTTCTCGCAATATGATTGGTTTATTTTTTCAAAATGAGCGTTCCTGATTGGCTATTACATTGCGTGACAAATTGACACAAGCATGACGCGAGCAGCGTTGTCTAGACTCTTATCGACAACGGCAAATTAGCCAATCAGATTGCGAGATTACAAGCAATTGTGGTAAAAATCTCTATTTAGGCAACCTTCGTCATTAATTAATACAAAATAAAATTACCCACCTGTAAAACTTAACTCTCCCTCAGTCAATTTGCCGTAGATTAAAAAATAAAAGACCTACAAAGGGCATTAAGATATTATCTGAGGAGGAAACTTCCCTTAATCTCAACTTTTGTTATAGACCAGGGTCCCATGACGAGGAGCGAGCACGGCAGCACATTTTTACAGACCAATTTTTTTTTTAGACTACCTTTTCCGCAAAAAAGAATCAAAGGAAGTTCCGGCTCGGTTACACTATGACGTCAAGTTAGTTTCTTATGATTGGTCATCGAGCTCTCTAGGAAGTCTCGTTCGGGGAAAATTCAGTAATCGCGCAGAATACCTATTGTTCTTCGGACATTTACTTACAGTCGCGAAAAAGTGTAAATCGGTCGGTGAAAACGCCGCGCCAGGAATAAGGGCTGTGGCTCGCTCCTAGTCATGGTCTCTTGCACAGACTGATAACCTGGTAAAATATGTTAAAGAAAACTAGAATAACAAATGCCTGCAGAACTTTACCTCACAGAAGCCAAATAAACTTTTCTTATTTCACTAAACAGTCGGCTCCAGGGATCAGTGACATTTGCAACCAACCTTCATATTTACACAAACAGACAAACAGCAGCATCCCACGTAAATGCCACCAAGCATCTTGTTGTGCAAATTTATTTCAGAGACATACCTGAGATACCAAGCCTTTTATACGGAATCTTGGTGTTTAACGTCCCACAGAGTTTATAAACAAGGGTTATCGAAAGGGGCCTACGGTTTATAGTCTTTATCCGAGAAGACTTGAAAGTCAAACCATTCGCAGATGTCTTTCCATAGGCAGCACTTTCTGCTCTTTCTTCTCTTTTTATCCTTTCGAGCCCGCCAAACGAATTTTTTTCTCCATAGTAAGAAATTGTCAGGTAGCATTTCAGTTAAGAAAGCGCCACATTTCATGACAGTTTTATTCATATATGTAAAATTGCAAAACTGTCTTGAGGACATTTAGCGAACGACCCCTCAGGGTCCCTGTTACCTAAACTGGAGGTCAAAACAAATAAAACAAAAACAGGGTTCATTCGCCGGGCGAAGCTAGGAAATTAAATGGATGAAGACCGGAGGATTCAAAAGTTTCTCTGGCGAAACGGGTGGGCACGAAATGTGCTAAAATCGTTTGTGGAAAGATCAATGAAAATTTGGCTAAGTGAACTTTAGACAACACATGAGTTTCATAAATAATGTATCAGTTTTGTATAACCGTAAACATTTTGATGTTAGTGCGTCTGAATTCCTCTGTATTTCAGAAATTCCAATTTCTTGAAATCGGTTTAAAGTCATTCACCATTCACTATTCACTCTGGTCTTCATTCGTTTGAAGTTTTCACAGGAAATGAACTTCATGCGTTTACTTTGGCAATGTGCGGACCTTAATTAAAATGGAGCAACTGTCCTATTGTTTTCAATTGTATCTCCAAGAACCAGACCAAAATGATTACAAGAGGTTTTCAGGTGACGTCATTGCCCCCATGTTGGTAGACGAAAACAAAAGATCTCTCGTTAGCTTATTTTGTTCGTCCACCAGAAGTCGTACATTTCTCTATTGTTATTGGTGTCTCTAGAGGTTGGTTGAAAACGTCCTATATAAATATAAACGACAGGGATTTCAAATGCTTACTTTTTTCTTCATGAATAAGTAATAATGACTTTACTAATGAAACATCCCACCTTAATACACCATTACTCCCCTTAAATATAGTCATGATAGTCTCGACGGCTTTAATGAATTTCATAAGAAAAAAGCAGTTTGATTCATTTTCAAAGAAAGGAAAACGCATCGACGAAGACTATGCTACAGGCACTGTTTTAAATAGAAAGTCATTAAAAGTTTCAGATGTCTTGTTTTAAATACGATTCATCATTCTGCGAGATAATTTGAGTTGTTAAATTCCATGCATTTTGGCGATGGATTACGGTGAAGAACAAAGATTGGAAGATACGTTTTCCGATCTTAAACTATGGGTTAGTGTTTAAATTGATTGTACGAGCTCCTTTCTAACGCTGCATTTACTGTGCATAACTCATCATTCTTGCTTTTTCATCACAGAAAAACGAAACTAAATAAGGCATAAAACATACAAAACAAAATCATGCGTCCCGTTTGCCGAGAGTGCTAAATGCCGTAAGGTAGAGCTAAATACACAAGCAGGATACGGGATTTTGAAAATCATGCCAGCCAGAGCAAGAGCCTCCGCGGTAGTACCATTAAGTAGAGTAGAACATTGGTGTTTAGCTTTTAGTCTGATCATCTCTTCGGCGTGAAACCCATGAGTAACTAAATTAAATATAGTCCCGTATCCTGCTTGTGTAAGGCATAAAACATGATTAGACCTTACCAAATCGGCCAAAGTTGTGGAAATCATCGCGAAAAAGCAAAGCCTTTAAGACATTATTTGTATCATCGTTGTTTGATAGAATCGACGTGAAATAAATGCATATAATTGTTCAGACCGTCAGAAATATCTTTGAGTGTGGGCTTGCAAAGGAAGCATGCTGTTTGCGTGCTGTGTGGCTTGCTGTATTCGCACGTCGAGAAGTCTACACTAACGAATTCTTTTGTTCAAGAACAATACTGGAATGTACTGGATCACGAGTGCTACTAATTCATCACCTCTTAAGGAATAACAATAGTTATGATACCCCTATCTACCACTCTTAACTTAAATTTAAAAACACTGAGAGCATATAAAGTCTTCGTGTGTATTTTTCTTCTGTTAATCCTCCTAAGTAAGGACTATGTGCAGGGATCCCAGCTCCTGGTACAGTTTCATAATTTTCATAGCAATTGAGTGGTATAGTACCTCAACTTTCATTATACAGTGACGAATTGACTAAGCATTTAGAATGGATCATTATCTTTCTGTATATGTTATTGACAGGATGGTCAAGGTGAATTTACTGTAAATGAACTTTTGAGACAGAAAATAAATTAGTTTCTCTAGAGTACAATTGGTTTATCTTCTTTTAGAAATTAAAGCTGAAATAACAGTTTTGTTTGTCCACAGAACTAAATATAGTATATTAGTTCATACCACACAATTGAATAGTGCTTTCCGCTCATTCTGATTGGTTAGCCAAGACGTAAATAGAAACAACAATAAAAGCGAGGTGACACGCGCTAACACCAACCCTGTGTGGCTAACACATCAGGCATGCGCACAACCATTTCACCCGGTCAATTAGCAGTCACGCTTGCCGTGGGAGAACAGTTTACACCCGGCTGATATGTTAGCTACGCCATGCTGATGAGGCCCAGAAGCTGTCCATGGCTGCTAATTGACGGGGTGAAATGGTTGTGCGCATGCGTGATGTATTGGCCACACCGGGCTGGTGTTAGCGTGTGTCACTTTGCTTTTATTGTTGTAAATGGAACTACTGTTCACCTTTGACCAAACGAAGACTGGTATGGCATCTACTAAAACAATTATTCACCTCATTGTAAGTGAAAGTGATGGATGTTTACCACCTCTTCGTTTATTCACCTCCACTCAGGCGAATAATTGCTAGTTGCGATCGACGCAAGGAGAACGCAGTTCATAATCCTGGGTTTCCTGTGGTTTCAAGGTTTCCTGCGGTTTCAAGGTGACCTTTTTTGAGATTTTTTCGTCGACCACCCCTCGACCACCTGCATATTCTGCGCCATTTTGAATGACGTCATACGACAGATGCGCAAAAGACTTTCGCGCACCTCGTGGTTTTCGTAGTAGTCTAAGCAAGTCTGTGCATCGTAAAACAGATATCGAAAGACTACATCCTAGTTTTCATAGTAGTGTAGTAAAGTCAAGGAAAGCGTGACACTTACTCGTAAGTAGATAAGTTATACGCCTTTTTTGCGAATCGGAAGTATTGTTGCTTAAGCGGATTGACCCCCAACAATTGACCCCCAACAATTGGGGCTGTACCTAAAACTTCTACTACGCATGCGCTTATTAGTATGTTGCACTCTTGGTTGGAATCGACTGACGGAAATGGGGCTACTACGAGAGCGGTACTATTTGACTTTCGCAAAGCCTTTGACTTAATTGATCACCAAGTCCTAGCCCCAAAGCTCTCCTCGTATGATATTCCGGAGTCGATCATGTGCTGGATCTTGGATTTCCTAACGAATAGAAGGCAAAGGGTGAAACTGAGTTGTGATTGTGTATCTGAATGGCTTTCTGTACCAGCAGGTGTTCCTCAGGGGACTAAACTCGGTCCCTGGTTATTTCTGATTATGATCAATGACCTGAGTGTGGCAAATACGAACATCTGGAAGTATGTAGATGATACTACCCTCGCTGAGTGTGTGGAAAAGAACGGAACCAGCTCGATGCAGTCGCGCGTTGACGAATTTGTTACAAAGTCACGAGCTGATGGTTTCCAGTTGAATGAATCGAAGTGCAAGGAACTTAGAATATCATTCACAAAGTCAGAGAGTATTTTAGAGCCTATTACTATCAATAATACGAACATTGAGATTGTTCCATCTGCTAAATTACTAGGTGTTATGATATCGAATGATTTGAAGTGGAATGTGCACGTAGAAATGATGTGTAAGAAAGTCGCAACGCGTCTCTACTTTCTTAGGCAATTAAAGCGTGCGAAAGTGCCAACTAATGACCTTTTGAGCTTCTACACCACTTGCATACGGCCAGTCGCAGAGTATGCATGTTCAGTCTTTCATACCGCTCTACCGCAATATCTCTCCGATCAGTTAGAGCGCCTGCAGAAGCGAGCACTACGCATAATAAGCAATAACGAGTTATCTTATCGACAAGCTTTAGAAGTTTTTAGCATACCTACCTTGTATGCCAGGAGAGAGGCGATTGGTAACTCAATGTTTCAAGACATATGTAATAACAATAATCACAAGCTTCATTCACTCCTTCCGCCACCTTACTCTGGCACTTTGCGTACACGGAAAAATCGCAAGTTCCAAGTCCCGCGTTTTAAAACCAATCGTTTCAGAGACAGTTTTATTGTAAGCCATTGCCGATAACATGCCCTTTTGCAACTCATATATATTAAATGATATGTTTTTGAAAAATTTTAGCTGTATCTTAATTGTAATTTAGTGTTTACATAATAATAGCTTTAGTATTGTTAAATTCTTATCAAATAACTTTCTTAATTTATCATTTTATAATTTATAGTTACAATTAATTAACGTTGTACATTTGTAAAAATTATCGTAATTCAGCCCTCGGGCTGCAAGGGTAATTTTAATAAAACTATCTATCTACTATCTATCTACTATCTATCTCCATCTATCTTAACCAAACTTGTAAATGTGCTGTTTACGTGTTGTATACACAGCCAACGAATTACATCGTGGGAACTAGTCCTTACTGCTACTAGGACTTCATGTAGAATTCTAAACGCCCAATTCATCAGGATTTACGTATGTATCGATATGTAAGTAAGGCATTATGCGTACGTTCGAATTAAAACGTTTACTAGGACGGAAACATCATATACTCCCTCACATATTCAAGAATCTACATCTAGTCCCCACGAACGCACTTCATAATTAATGATTACTCCTAGTTATAAAACTCTATTGCTTAGTCCTCGTGCTCGAAGATTTACGAAATGACTCGAATATTCAAAGAATCTTGGAGGTTTTTTGTAAAGTGATCGTCCTGAGTATTCGCCTTTTTCCTGGCTTGACCAAATCTACCCCGAGTGACGCGAGAAAGGAAATAAGACAAGACAAGATAAGATAATTTTCTCAACTCAACTCAAGAAAAGTTAAGATTTATAAACAACAAAAATCATGAATAAACGAAATAAAGTACAAGTATCTAGTAGATAGTGAGCGAGTTGGGATCATCCAAGCAGCAATGGTTAATCTAGTGTATGATCACAATGAAAAAAAAAAGAACAACATGAACACTAAAGAAAATTTTGTTGGTAAGGATAAAGAATATTTCTTTGTACCCTAGGATTAAAGAGTGTAAGAATTAAGCATAGAGTAGAGTTCTTTAAATAACCAATCATATTCGACATCAAGAGCTGCGTTTATAAAGAAGTAAACGAGAACGGCAATGTCATGGGAAAATTAAGTCCACTTTCTCAAAAGAATTTAGCTATTCAGCTTGGCACACGTCAATTTTACAGTTCTCTCACCAAGTTGGCATCAGCAGCGCGCACGCTTTTCAATTCCTGAACGGTTTAAACAAACAAAAATGAATAACAAAAATGCATTGAGAAGTGAAGATATATAAAAATTTTCTTATGGCATTTTCCTTCTGGTCGACGTCTTCGTTGTGTAAAGTTCTTTCAAGAGACCTTTTATCACCAGGGGTTGCGTTTCTCGAAAGTGCCGAAGCCTTTTTGGGCCCGAAACGTATTTGTAAAACTGTGATTCGTCAGTTTCCAAAGAATGTTCTGTTAACATGTTTTCAAGATAACGAAAGGCAATCTGATTGTGAAGGTTGGTGACTTTAATACTGTTTGGTTTTGAGATAACGGCAAAGGAAATTGTGGCAACCGAAGAGTTTCTGGACATTCGAGAAACGGACTTTCGATCAGGCTTTCAATAGCTTGGTTCACGGCTCTCACGAGCTTTGAAGACCAAAAGAATTTCGAGATTGTGATAACACCTAACCAATGGTTAGCTCCAAGCTTAGGACGCACAAGTGAGCGAAGACTTCACACGAATACTAATTATTATACATTATACCGTGCCTTGTCAATTTAACGTAAGAATTCGATGGCTTAAAAATACAAGGGAAAAGTCATTTTATCTGTCATGTGGTAAGCACTGACTGAGGTCGCAGATTACAAAGTGTGCGCACGCGCCCTGCTAAAGGTAACATACATACATACATGCATGCATAAACTTTAATTCATCCCGAATTTCAGGCTAACTACAAGAGCTAATATCTTCCAGACATTACATTTACAACTAAAATACATAGCATATACAGATACATACTAAATGCATAATATTTAAAGATATACTAATTAATAAGAAAAGCCACTGTACAAAATGCGGCCCTGGATTCTCTTTTGAAACCAGTAAACTCAGTGGTACGGATAAAATCAGGTAGCGCATTCCACTACTTAGCTGATACGTAAGAAAAAAAGAATATAAAGTAATATGAGGAGATTTTGAATGCCGTTATTGCATAGAGATGTAGAGTTTGACTTTAGTAGTAACAGAACAGGT
Source organism: Montipora foliosa (assembly GCF_036669935.1). Classification (NCBI taxonomy): domain Eukaryota; kingdom Metazoa; phylum Cnidaria; class Anthozoa; order Scleractinia; family Acroporidae; genus Montipora; species Montipora foliosa. The sequence goes on along the minus strand of NC_090882.1, from coordinate 13,442,327 downwards.
AATCTGCAAATATAAATCTGGTTATTCTCTTATTAACTGTAATGATACGATGAAATCAATTTTACGATGGTAACTCGATCGGGGACACCCGGAAAAAATCTGTCTGATGTTGTACCACTGAGCTATAGGAGACTCGTTGGAGCTAGGACTCGGGGATACTCGGAAAACAAATCCGAGTGCTCCTTAGCAGGAGTCGAACGTACGACCTTCCGATTACTAGTTCGGATGCTCTGCCACTGATCTATAGGAGACTCGTGGTAGCTAGGATTCGGGGATACTCGGAAAAATCCGAGTGCTCCTTTGCAGGAGTCGAACGCACGACCTTCCGATTACTAGTTCGGATGCTCTACCGCTGAGCTATAGGAGACTCGTGGGAGCTAGGAGTCGGGAATACTCGGAAAACAAATCCGAGTGCTCCTTAGCAGGAGTCGAACGTACGACCTTCCGATTACTAATTCGGATGCTCTACCGCTGAGCTATAGGAGACTCGTGGGAGCTAGGAGTCGGGGATACTCGGAAAACAAATCTGAGTGCTCCTTTGCAGGAGTCGAACGTACGACCTTCCGATTACAAGGTCTGATGCCCTACCACGGAGCTGTACGAGACTCGTTGGAGCTCAACCGAAACCGAAAGAAGTTTGTCCCGAAGACAACAACAACGACAGTAAGCAACAAGGCAAAGGGTAATGTGCTCTTACAAACGGCGAAGGCCACGGCTGCTGACGATGCTACTTCAGAGACAGCGTTTGTCAGAATTCTCCTAGATACCGGAAGCCTGCGCACTTACGTATCGAACCCATTAAAAGCGAAGTGAATCTGACACCAGTAAGTTCAGAAACACACGAAGCAGCGATGTGATGTGGTAGACCTGCGCCTGCAAGGATCTGAAGGAGAATTTTATATATTGGCGCTTTGTTTTCCAAATATTTGTTCAGCGGTTTCAGCAAAGGTACACGTTGATCATTACATGCATTTGCAAGGCCTTGAGCTCGCTGATACAGGCATCGTCGACGGAGGAGAACAGAACATTGATGTTCTAATTGGATCGGACTATTACTTCGATATTGAGTCGTTCTGGAGGTGGTATTCGTGGTGAAGGAGGCCCCGTTGTGGTGAGAAGCATGTACGTGTGGATCCTCTCTGGTCACACGAGTGTTGAAGAATCCACTGATAAGTTTACAAGTGCAAATCTCATCATTGAGAGACCAGACTTGATGCCTGTGAGCCCATTTGACATTCATAGGGGGAACGCTGAGTTGAGTAATGCCTTGCAGAAATTTTGGGACACTGAATCGTTAGGAATAAGTGAGGAAACACATCTGGCTCAGTTAGATGGCCGCGATTTTCTGAAAGAGACATGAGTTTCGACGAGATGGAAGGAAGATATGAAGTACGTCTGCCACAGAACTGCCACTGCCACTGCCACAGAAGGAAGACGTAGATGTAAGTTTGCAAGATAAACTTAAGGGGTTTGTTGTAAGAAGCAAGAGACAGTAGCAGTATTAGGGAGTTTGAAAAATTCCCAGCGGCAATGGCAAAAAGAAAGTTGTGTAGAACAATGGCTCACCCTGCGAGTAGAGCCTCTTTTATCTCTTTTTTGCACGCAGTGGCTGTGCATGTACGTTATGAATAAATCTCTGTACATTTCTTTGTCGTCCTCTGCAAAACAACATCGTCAAATGATCAATTTCTGATAATTAAGTGATGAGATGAAAGCATATGGATTTTCTACCAATTTAAACTGGAAAAAAAATCCCTTTGTTGTTTCACAACTGACAAAGACTTTTAATCCATTAACTCAAATGTCTGTTTAAACATAAGGCACTTAGTCTAAAAAAAGACACTTCTCGCATTCTTGCTAACTTGTGGTAAGTCAAAGAAGGGATCAACGCATATTGACTTGCGGCCTGGCTAAGCTGGGAAACATCACAGAATCATTGTTACAGACGCAAATGTTTGCAGTATTAAACAAGTAGGCAGAACTTTCCTTCCTTCACGTTCCCCTGGTCTATGTTAAACGCCCAATCATCAGTCGCCTTAAGTAAGACCGGGGGTAACTGTAGAGTGGAGCGACCGAAAGCCTAACTGGTCGGAGGAAAGTAAATTATTAGCCATTAAATAGGCATAGAGTTAATTAATCATAAATAATCCTTTCAAAAACTTTTGCAACTACTGGAATAACAGAAATAGGACGGTAATTGTCTAGATCAGCACGGTCTCCCTGTTTGAAAACGGGCACTACTTTCGAGCACTTCCATTCTTCAGGGTAAATACCAGTCGCAATAGAGGTGTTAAAAATCAACGAAAGGGAATCAGCAAATAGGTCAGCGCAAATACGAAGAAGTTTAGCAGAAATCTTATTCAATCCAGTTGCTTTTGATTTACTTAATTTAGATAAAAGGGAGAGAACTGGTTTGAAACGGTGGCAAAATGACGAAAAACTGTCATGGAGGCATGATTAGACAAGGGAAGGCATACGAAACGGAATAAAGGCGAGGAAGCTTTGTCAAATTGTTACGTCGCAATAGACCTTTCAACGGATTCTGGCGCTATTGGTTGTGGGGGGGGGGGGGAGGGGGGAAGGGGGGGCTAACACTTTGAATCGTTGTTAGTCCTTTCAGGTTTGGCGAGTTTGGCTATCGAGAAGAGAATTGTTTTTTAAAATAATTGTTTTAGGATCTTGATATCAGCAGGCAAGTCAGAAATTTAAAGAAAACGACTAAACTTTTGAAATTACAAGACATGTTTCGACAGAGACTTCTGTCATCTTCAGTTGATTAATGTACAAAGCGTTAAGTTGAATTTATAAGTCGGAAAAAGTGCTAATTATGCCAGTAACAACGGAATGTACATAAAACGTGACAATGTGAGAATTAAAAGGATAGTTTTACGCCAAGGCTCTGAAATGTTCTTTTACCGCCGATATGTTGACGACACTTTTTGTTTATTTCACTCGGAACATGATGCCATTATATTTTGCGATTACATCAACTCTAGACACCCAAACATTAGGTTCCATACATTCACCATTAGTAAGCGGTGTTTGTCCCACCCCACCCCCCCCCCCCCCCCTTCCTTCCCCGACCAATATTGCGTCGGAATCCGTGAAAAGGCTAGGTCAATCGATGATGACAATATGGCTATTTAGGGTGAATATTTCTTTGAGATGTGGCATTTTGCTTCGAATTATGTATCTAGAATGATATTCCAATTCTTTTTGCATGGATATTTTGGAAGAACCTTTGCAAACCTTGGAAGAAGAGATTGAACACGAGCTTTGGCTTACTTGTTAGCTTTGCCGTTTTCATGAAGTCATGATAATTGAGTGAAGTGATGAAAGGATATGGACTTTCTACCAATTTAAACTGGGAAAAAAATCCCTTTGTTGTTTCACAACTGGCAAAGACTTTAAAAATACCGTAGCTGTAGTCAGGCATGATAAAAATAATTAAAAAGCTTGTTGTCACTGACTAAAAAACTTGTAAGCGCGCTGGAATGTTTTTTCTGTTTTTTGTTTAATATACACAAAGGAAAGTTCTCCTTACTTGTTTAATATTGACAATGAAAAGTTTTGCTTACTTGTTTAATACTGCAAACATTTGCGTCTTTAACAACGATTCCGTGATGTTTCCCAGCTTAGCCAGGCCGTAAGTAATATGTGTTGATCCCTTGTTTGACTTACCACAAGTTAGCAAGAATGCGAGAAGTGTCTTTTGTTTAGACTGTGCCTTATGTTTAAACAGACATTTGAGTATCGGGCAAGAGATAAGTCAATGGATTAAAAGTCTTTGTCAAGAATGAAAAAACTTGTTGTCAATGACTAAAAAACTTCTGTAAAAAGGACGTTTCGGTCAAAATACTATGACCTTCTTCAGCATGAAATGGCTTACGAATACAAAATGAGTGCTTAAAAAAAAGCCGTAGAAACGTCACTTGGGGTTGCCAAGGGCCTTGTAAATGTCCGGAATGTAAACGTGTTCATTAGTGGAATTAGGTTCGCCAATTGAATGCCACGCTTCTAAAAATAATCTTTTTCCCCATTGGGTACAACGGTCAATGATTATTCTCTACGCAATGTTGGGTTAATAAAGAATTCTTATCTCCTGTAAAAATCGCTCTTTTGTGTTCTCTTGTTCTAGATCTTAAGGCCCTTGATGTTTGACCGATATAAACTTTGTCACAGGTTTTACAATTAATTTTATAGATGATGGGTTTTATAGTAGATGGGTTGTCAACATATCTAGCAAGCCGTTGAGTGACTTGGATAAAAAAGCATTGAGCCATGGTTTTAAATTTGCGGTTACACCAAAGTCCGTTCCTGTTGCAGAAATTGTATCATCGGTCGAGTCAGGCATAAAACACTTACCACCCGAGTCAGCAAATTTCATTCGAGCCAAGATTACTTCAATCCTGAAAAACAGCAAACCCTCGCGCCAACGCAACATGACAAGAGATGAGCTCAAAAACCTTAAAACGGTTAT
>NC_090882.1:13427847-13432847 GCF_036669935.1 Montipora foliosa | reverse complement strand
TAAACATAGCATTGTTAAACGTATTTTAGTATTTCAACGGTAGATATAGGCATATATTTATCCCCTAAAAATGTTCATCTGTTCGGATTTCCTGGCTGAAAGTCTACTGATCCGAAAACTATAGGGATCAAAACTCCAAAACGACCCTTTTCCAAACTTTCAGCCAGATAAAAGGCTCCCGAAAATTCTAGGTGACCTTTTTAGGGTAAAAATCTGTTAAAAATGGACAATTATACCATTTTCCAGATGTTCGAAAACTGTAAAACAAATAATAGTGATCACTAGAGCTGCCCCCGAGAGAATTGTTAGCCGATTGATTTGTGCAAAATCCCACTTTGGGTTGATTTTCAAGTCATAAGTTATTTCAATCCAAAATTGATCATTTTGATCTGTTTCTCTACCCTAAAAAATGGACCAGATTAGCGATTGCAAGGAAAAGAGTGTAATGATACTACCAGTCATGTGAAGTACTAAGTAACAGAAACAAGATGTAGGAAGCACCTTAGAAAACCCGCCGTATACGCATAGAGTGAGAACTAATATGGATTGTTCGTATAGATAGACCAAAAAAAGTCTCGATTTGCATGAATGTGACATGAAAAGGGTCAAAGTATGCTCACAAGGGATCAATGAAAATGAGAAGAAACCAGACACCAGTAAAATTCATTGTAGAGTTCTGGAGACTGGAGTCGAGCTTTCAAGAAACCAGCAAAACCAGTGTTAAATGTCGATTTGAAAATAACCTTAGTTTCTTTTAAAAAAAAGTTAAAACTCGTTTGAAATTAATAGTATATTCAATATCCCAAGAAGAAATAGAGTCAGAGGCGAATTCTACTCTTTGGTCCTTGGGACCAAGGCTGGGCCTTACAGCTATAATAACAAGAGAATAGGATGGCCTTTACGGTGGACAATTTGCGGTTCAAAGGTCATTAACTGATTGTGTTTCCGAATCACAAAACCGAACGGATACGGCATCACTGACACTCCTTTCCGGTACACAACGGTTCAAAAAAAAACTTTTCCTTTCTCCATAAGGTTATTTTGGTCTTAATGGTTTTGTGGACATCGCAACCACTTCTATGTTGAGAGGGCCAAGCCAGACTCCCAGCTTGGACCTCGATTCACAAAACGTTTTTCTTTTAAAGAATTGACAAAAAATACAATCGTGATAGTACAATCAATTTCAGTTTCCTTTAGTGACTAGCTCTCAAACGTATGTCAAAGGTTGATTTTTGTCTGACTCAGTACATTTTTTTTTTTTGTGATTTTTCAAGAATCATGTTACTTTTCCTTTGATTAATCAATGGCCAATGGCCAATCAGCTTTGTTTAGATTAAAGTTTGCCGGATTAAGAATTTGTAAGCTTGCACGCTCTAATGTAGGGAGTAGAGATTATCTGTCGCGTGTAATGGAAAAGAAAGTTCTCGTGGTGAATAGATTTTGATCGAGAAAGGCGAAAGAGTGGCCGTCCTCACTTGTTTCCTACAATCGATAGCAATCAAATCTAACTAAATTCAAGTAAGCAAAAAAACCCGAGAAAATTGACTTTGACATCTTTAAGGACGGTGCCTACTATTGTTACTGCGCATACGTTCTGCATATTTTTGCGCGGTTTAAAACTATCCGGAGAAAGTACATCTTAGTAAGTACTCTTGGTATCCAAAAAGAAAATTGGGGGTAACCATGCATTTTTGAGAGATAATTGAGCTTCAATTTGAGAAAGAACGTCATACATTGCTTTGTATTTTAAAGCTTCTTACAAATATTATTCATGAATTATCTTTGAAAAATGAGTGGTTACCCCCAATTTTCTTTTTGGATTTCAATAACACTTGTTAAGATCTCCATTTCCTGCATAATCACACATCGGAGAAAAAATATCTGTAATTAGTAGGCACAGTCCTTAAGATGCACAGCAATAATCGCACACCCTGAAAAATGAAACTAAACTGAAAGGTAAGAGCAGAGGTCTAACGGCCAGAGCGATAAGACTCAGACTCAGACTCAGATGCGAATCCCAGGTATTTTTCCTTCGGACAAAGTAATCACAATTATAGTCAAAACGAATCCAATATTTCGCTCTTTAAAGGGGCTAGGTCACGCAATTTTAGGCAATTTCAGCACTGATCGAATGGTCATAGAATTAACTAAAATATTAAAACAACTGTTCAAAACTAAAGAAGAACTCTAACAAAACACAAGGAAGCCAAGAAGGGCCATGGATGCACAAAACTGGAGAGGATTGAAAGGGATTGAACTTGGGTAAATTTAAAAAACGTCGGCCACCTTTTTTCAAATTTGTATCAATCTATATCAAAATGTCATTTACAAAGCTGGAAAATCATTCTCAGTTGTTATGTGGCCGTGATTTTGCAAATGAAAGACTCTTGCTCTGTCAATTTGACGTTTAGAGCTCATAATTAACAAAATTAAACAAAATTACCTAAAGTAGCGTGACCTAGCCCCTTTAATTTCGGACAATGCATCTTTACAAGTTACCATCTAGTTTTATCAGCCGCTTATCACAAACCTGTTATCCTTTTTGGCCAACAGCTATGTCAAGCTTGCACAAATATTAAGGTGCAAACAGCTACCAAGGTGGTAAGGGTCTACGCAGATACTGGTACCGGTGCAAATTGGAATCTCGCTGTTTTTCAAGCTGATCTAGCTTCCATTCCCTCAAACCACTTCATGATTGGCCAGGTCGCTGTCCGCAGCCACGCCGTTTCTGTTCCTTCGTCTTCTGTCATTCTCGTAAGCCAACTCTCCCCTGCGGCTGATTTGGCATCACCGACGAGTTTCACCAAAATTTGGGCGGATCATGGGTCGGGCGGCAGGCAGAATGTCACCTTTTGGCGTGTTAATTGTCCAACAGATTTCGTTGCACTTGGAGACGTGGTAACCGCAAATTACAGTCCACCGTCCACAGCATTCAGGCTGAAATATGCTTGCATCAGGAAATCTCTGTTAAAGCAAGGGGTGATAAGCAGTGTACCAATTTGGACCAATGCAGGTTCTGGTGCAAGTACGGATGGCTCTGTTTGGGAAGTCCAAAATGCAGCCGGCGGTTCGTCGAATGCTACTGGTTTGGCGGGATTCTTCAAGGTACAGCCTAACTACAACAAACCAAATTATCCAGTCTATGTGCTGCCTGTTGAATCCGTTGCCGTCCGTCTTTAGGGACTCTGAGTAACGGATAAGTTTTTGAGCTTATTTGGTGACATTTTTAGTCCCTAGTTTTATAGTGTTTAACTACTTCTTAATTAGTATTTTAGCACTTTGTACTCTAGTATTTTAGTATTGTAATAGTTTAGTACCTTATATTTTAGTATTTGAGTAGTTTAATAATTTAGCATTTTAGTTATTGTTATTTAGTTTAACAGGGCTTTAAGGGAGATTACAGTTTTTTCTACTGTAATTATGCACCCTAATAAATAAAGTGTTCTAGAGCTTATTTTGCTTTTTAACTCGACAAAACACGTCATTTGGGCCCAGTTTGCGTGCGCTTGCTACCGCATTTTGAGCTCAAAACCGGCAAATATCTTTGTAGAAAGGATAAAATGTCTATATCCTGCCATTTAGGCTGAAACATTGATGTTCTAAGCATACCAAATACAACAAAATACTTACATAGTTTCTACTCTGGCCGGAAATTATCACCGGCGTATTCGGCAAGCGTACTGCGACTAGAAAGCAGGTTCATTTACGCGTGGCGCGAAAATATATTACTTCCGGTCACCCTACCAGACACTTATGCAGTCCATACGTAAAGCACTAGCATCGTAGTTGTAGTCACAAGGGGGGGTTGAAACCTGGGGCTCTTTTCTCTTTGAAAGGCGCAATAAATGGGCTCTCTTTGGGAGCGATATCCGTGTGAGTGCTAAAGTTGCTTGGAGAATTTGTTTTGCAATGTAAAGTAAAACGTTGTCAAATTTGTGACCATCAGTATTTCACATTGTGATACACAGAATTGCGATTTCGTTTTCGGGCAACCAATTTTTTACGAAAATTTAATATATAAATTAACACTCGCCCAAGTGACGTCGTTGTCCCAAGCTTCCATGTGTACAATAGGATCTTGGATCTCTCACATCAGTCATAAAACGACGCCTTTAAATAAGGGTAGAAGTTTTCCCATGGCTTGCACTTACTAATAACCGCCATGCAAGCATATTTTACCCATTTTGAAATAATTTGCTTAACCTGAGTTGTTAACTGTCCTTTTTCCACTCACTGAGTATTTGTAGCTCAACCAGACCAGAGGCGCGACGACGTTCTTGCTTTGAGCTAAATGAAAGGCAGCATGTAATTTTAGTGAATATGACCAGCGCACACGTGTATGGCCCACTTAGAAATTTCCAAATACATTGATTCGAAACAACTTCCCTCACGCCCTTTACACTGCCTACATAGTACAAAAAATATTTTCCTGATCGATAGCTGAAATATCTGAAAATTCGATTGCGCACGATTTTATCATAAACTATCACTTTTGGTGTGAGATAACCTTATCATGCCACTGTAGCGGTAAATGATGAAATACACTTGTACCACCCCGTTAGCGAATAAAGGAACTTACCGTCTTAGAGCAAAATGCAGGTACCGATCCTGAAAAGATGTTCCCCAAAGTTGCAACTCACTGAAAACCGCTTCTGACTTTCCAAGCTCTTAGAATCTCTATACTAGACACAACGCGGGTTTATGAAAAGAGACCTTTGTTTCACCATAATTGACAGTAATGTAAAAAGGGGCCAGGGTTCCCAGACACAGATGTCATGCTGAATTAACCCCCATCAACAAACGCGTTTTGGCGTTCATTACATTCCCGCGCCACAAATGATGGAAGTTGACCAGGCTAGAAGACAAGTAAAGCAAAAGCTTGCAGCTTTTGTCCCAGCAAATTTCCTTTCAAAGTGTCCCTGTGAGCCAGGACGTGGGCGTGGTGTGTCTTTTTCCAGCCAACAATAGTTTCAGGAAAAAAAAACGTCAGCAAGGAAGCA
>NC_090882.1:13412847-13417847 GCF_036669935.1 Montipora foliosa | reverse complement strand
CGGTACAATCACTTCTGTGTTGAGAGGGCCAAGCCAGACTCCCAGCTTGGACCTTGATTCACAAAACGTTTTTCTTTTAAAGAATTGACAAAATTCTAAAAATACAATCGTGATAGTACAATCAATTTCAGTTTCCTTTAGTGACTAGCTCTTAAACATATGTCAAAGGTTGATTTTTGTCTGGCTCAGTACATATGGTTTTTAGTGATTTTTCAAGAATCATGTTACTTTTCCCTTGATTATATAATCAATGGCCAATGGCCAATCAGCTTTGTTTAGATTAAAGTTTGCCGGATTAAGAATTTGTAAGCTTGCACGCTCTAATGTAAGGAGTAGAGATTATCTGTCGCGTGTATTGGAAAAGAAAGTTCTCGTGGTGAATAGATTTTGATCGAGAGAGGCGAAAGTGTGGCCTTCCTCACTTGTTTCCCACAATCGATAGCAATCAAATCTAACTAAATTCAAGTAAGCAAAAAAACCCGAGAAAATTGACTTTGACATCTTTAAGGACGGTGCCTACTATTGTTACTGCGCATACGTTCTGCGCATCTCGAGATATTCGGATTTCCTATCGGTGATGCTTACTAATACAGGGATAATTTTTGCGCGGTTTAAAACTATCCGGAGAAAGTACATCTTAGTAAGTACTCTTGGTATCCAAAAAGAAAATTGGGGGTAACCATGCATTTTTGAGAGATAATTGAGCTTCAATTTGAGAAAGAACGTCATACATTGCTTTGTATTTTAAAGCTTTTTACAAATATTATTTATCAATTATCTTTGAAAAATGCGTGGTTACCGCCAATTTTCTTTTTGGATTTCAATAACACTTGTTAAGATCTCCATTTCCTGCATAATCACACATCGGGGAAAAAATATCTGTAATTAGTAGGCACCGTCCTTAAGATGCACAGCAATAATCGCACACCCTGAAAAATGAAACTAAACTGAAAGGTAAGAGAAGAGGCCTAACGGCCAGAGCGATAAGACTCAGATCAGAAGATGCGAATCCTTGGCATTTTTCCTTCGGACAAAGTAATCACAATTATAGTCAAAGCGACTCCAATATTTCGCTCTTTAATTTCGGACAATGCATCTTTGCAAGTTACCATCTAGTTTTATCAGCCGCTTATCACAAACCTGTTATCCTTCTTGGCCAACAGCTATGTCAAGCTTGCGCAAATATTAAGGTGCAAACAGCTACCAAGGTGGTAAGGGTCTACGCAGATACTGCTACCGGTGCAACTTGGGATCTCGCTGTTTTTCAAGCTGATCTAGCTTCCATTCCCTCAAACCACTTCATGATTGGCCAGGTCGCTGTCCGCAGCCACGCCGTTTCTGTTCCTTCGTCTTCTGTCATTCTCGTAAGCCAACTCTCACCAGCGGCTGATTTGGCATCACCGACGAGTTTCACCAAAATTTGGGCGGATCATGGGTCGGTCGGCAGGCAGAATGTCACTTTTTGGCGTGTTAATTGTCCAACAGATTTCGTTGCACTTGGAGACGTGGTAATCGCAAATTACAGTCCACCGTCCACAGCATTCAGGCTGAAATATGCTTGCATCAGGAAATCTCTGTTAAAGCAAGGGGTGATAAACAGTACACCAATTTGGACCGATTCAGGTTCTGGTGCAATTACGGATGGCTCTGTCTGGGAAGTCCAAAATGCAGCCGGCGGTTCGTCGAATGCTGCTGGTTTGGCGGGATTCTTCAAGGTACAGCCTAACTACAACAAACCAAATTATCCAGTCTATGTGCTGCCTGTTGGATCCGTCTCTAGTTTTATAGTGTTAAATTACTTCTTAATTAGTATTTTAGCGTTTTGTACTCTAGTATTTTAGTCTTGTAATAGTTTAGTACATTATATTTTAGTATTTGAGTAATTTAATAATTTAGAATTTTAGTTCTTGTTATTTGGTTTAACAGGGCTATAAGGGAGAGTACAGTTTTTTCTACTGTAATTATGCACCCTATAAATAAAATGTTCTAGAGCTTATTTTGCTTTTTAACTCGACAAAACACGTCATTTGGGCCCAGTTTGCGTGCGCTTGCTACCGCATTTTGAGCTCAAAACCGGCAAATATCTTTGTAGAAAGGATAAAATGTCTATATCCTGCCATTTAGGCTGAAACATTGATGTTCTAAGCATACCAAATACAACAAAATACTTACATGGTTTCTACTCTGGCCGGCAATTATCACCAGCGTATTCGGCAAGCGTACTGCGAGTAGAAAGCAGGTTTATTTACGCGTGGCGCGAAAATATATTACTTCCGGTCACCCTACCAGACACTTATGCAGTCCATACGTAAAGCACGACATCGTAATTGTAATCACAAGGGGGGCTGAAACCTGGGGCTCTTTTCTCTTTGAAAGGCGCAATAAATGGGCTCTCTTTGGAAGCGATATCCGTATGATTGCTAAAGTTGCTTGGAGAATATTTATTGCAATGTAAAGTAAAACGTCAAATTTGTGACCATCAGTATTTCACATTGTAATTCACAGAATTGCGATTTCGTTTTCGCGCAACCAATTATATACGAAAATTCAATGTATAAATTAACACTCGCCCAAGTGACGTCGTTGTCCCAAGCTTCCATCAATCATAAAACGACGCCTTAAGGGTAGAAGTTTTCCCATGGCTTGCACTTACTAATAACCGTCATGCAAGCATATTTTAGCCATTTTGAAATAATTTGCTTACCTTGAGTTGTTAAATGTCCTTTTTCCACTCACTGAGTATTTGTAGCTCAACCAGACCAGAGGCACGACGACGTTCTTGCTTTGAGCTAAATGAAAGACAGCATGTAATTTTAGTGAATATGACCAGCGCACACGTGTATGGCCCACTTAGAAATTTCCAAATACATTGATTCGAAACAACTTCCCTCCCGCACTTTACACTGCCTACATAGTACAAAAAATATTTTCCTGATCGATAGCTGAAATATCTGAAAATTCGATTGCGCACGATTTTATCATAAAGTATCACTTTTGGTATGAAAGAACCTTATCATGCCACTGTAGCCGTAAGTAATGAGATACACTTGTACCACCCCGTTAGCGAATAAAGGAACTTATCGTTTTAGAGCAAAATGCAGGTACCGATCCTGAAAAGGTGTTCCCCAACGTTGCAACTCGCTAAAAACCGCTTCTGACTTTCCAAGCTCTTAGAATCTCTATACTGGACACAACGCGGGTTTATGAAAATCGAGACCTTTGTTTCACCATAATTGACAGTAATGTAAAAAGGGGCCAGTTTTCCCAGACACAGATGTCATGCTGAATTAACCCCCGTCAACAAACGCGTTTTGATGTTCATTACATTCCCGCGCCAAATGATGGACGTTGACCAGGCTAAAAGACAAGTAAAGCATAAGCTTGCAGTTTTTGTCCCAGAAAATTTCCTTTAAAAGTGTCACTGTGAGCCAGGACGTGGGCGTGGTGTGTCTTTTTCAAGCCAACAACAGTTTCAGAAAAAAAAACGTCAGCAAGCAAACAATCGTACCAAATTCCCAGCAAGTTATCTTGTATGGAAACGGTACCTCCCAGCCAGCATCGTGCTACATGGGGAGCGGATATTTTGAATATCGGCTCCGATAAGCACTCCTAACTAGACGAGCCTTCCTCAACCATTCAATTCCGTCGTACCAAAAAATGATGATGTCTTGTCGCATGACCAGAAAAGGCGAAAAGGAATTAATGTTTCCGGAGTGTCCTTGCAAAAGGTACAATTAGCGTTTTCTCTTAACCCGATTTTATATAAAAAAGTACGTCTTAGTGGCTACTCGTCTAATATGTAGAAATTTAAAATGAAACTTAATAAGTTTGGTCCTCTTAGTGCATCGTCTAGCCAAACAATAGGCAGAATTCCAGTTTATAAGCTGTTTTCTATTAACAGTTCACAGTGAGTGAAATAAATAGGTCTATTTTCAGGAAGCGTGCTAGAATTTCAACAAATGAGCCCAAAATCAGCAAGAATGTTTAACGCTGATAAACATTAAAGCAGCTTCTATTTCCAAAACGATGGAATTACCTGGTGATAAATAACCTCGTCTAGAAGTGTGAATTTTTGGCTTTGCAAAAACAATGGTCAACCTCAAGGGTTGAATGATTGTGATCTTTTCTTGTCGAACTTTATAAATTGAGTGAAAGAAAAAACAAACTCACAAAACCAAAACCCCGTTGTCTTGCCATCATTTTATCGGAGATGAATCCTTTGTTTCCTGCGCTGTTGGTGACAAGCAAGGTAACTTGATCACAGCAATGTCACTTCCAATTTTGCTATTTACTTGTTCAACCAAAAGTACAACAGAAAAATTGGACAAAGCAAAAATCTCCCAATGGTTTTTTTTTTCGCGGATGCATTTTTTTGTTGTCCTTTTGGCTGCAAAAGTAAATCGCATAATCGAAAGTGACATTGATTAAGTGTTCAACTTTAGTTACCACTTAATTTTTTTCTCTCTCTCTTGGAATGCTACAGAACACTACGTATACAGTGTACTAACGATTTTCAGCCACTGTGAAGTGGCTTCTCTTCCTAACAACTGCATATCAATATTTATTTAATTTTGTATCAATATTTGTTTTGCTTAAAGCAGGCCAACAAAATCTGTACCTTGCTTGATTCGCATTTTTGAGCGTTCAAATAGAATTTTCGGTCCCATGGATTACAGCGCGAAAAAATGGCAAAATTTCGCCTTTTTACCGATCTTTTTCAAATTTTCTGGTTGTCATGTGGAGGAATTGCTTTTCTGCGAGTTTGAAAAGAGACACTTAAATGTAGCGAACACACCCGTAGTAACCGTATATTCCTTTGCCCGACTTTGCGACATCATTCCGACTGGAGTTGGCGAGTTGACATCGATGGATAAAATAACTGGTTTGAAACGATGGCAAAATGACGAAAAACTGTCATGGAGCCATGATTAGACAAGGGAAGGCATACGAAACGGAATAAAGGCGAGGAAGGTTTGTCAAATTGTTACGTCGCAATAGAC
>NC_090882.1:13395347-13397847 GCF_036669935.1 Montipora foliosa | reverse complement strand
CCGTGATTTTGCAAATGAAAGACTCTTGCTCTGTCAATTTGACGTTTAGAGTTCATAATTAACAAAATTTAACAAAATTACTCAAAATAGCGTGGCCTAGCCCCTTTAATTTCGGAAAATGCATCTTTACAAGTTACCATCTAGTTTTATCAGCCGCTTATCACAAACCTGTTATCCTTCTTGGCCAACAGCTATGTCAAGCTTGCACAAAGATTAAGGTGCAAACAGCTATCAAGGTGGTAAGGGTCTACGCAGATACTGGTACCGGTGCTAATTTGGATCTCGCTGTTTTTCAAGCTGATCTAGCTTCCATTCCCTCAAACCACTTCATGATTGGCCAGGTCGCTGTCCGCAGCCACGCCGTTTCTGTTCCTTCGTCTTCTGTCATTCTCGTAAGCCAAGACTCCCCTGCGGCTGATTTGGCATCACCGACGAGTTTCTCCAAAATTTGGGCGGATCATGGGTCGGGCGGCCAGCAGGATGTCACCTTTTGGCGTGTTAATTGTCCAACAAATTTCGTTGCACTTGGAGACGTGGTAATCCCAAATTACAGTCCACCGTCCACAGCATTCAAGCTGAAATATGCTTGCATCAGGAAATCTCTGTTAAGGCAAGGGGTGATAAGCAGTACAGCAATTTGGACCGATGCGGGTTCTGGTGCAACTACGGATGGCTCTGTCTGGGAAGTCCAAAATGCAGCCGGCGGTTCGACGAATGCTGCTGGTTTGGCGGGATTCTTCAAGGTACAGCCTAACTACAACAGACCATATTATCCAGTCTATGTGCTGCCTGTTGAATCTCAATAGTTCTCATTAGGGACTCTAAGTAAGGACTAAGTTTTTTAGCTTATTTGGTGACATTTTTAGTCTCTAGTTTTATAGTGTTTACTTCTTAATTAGTATTTTAGCATTTTGTACTCTTGTATTTTAGTATTGTAATAGTTTAGTACCTTATATTTTAGTATTTGAGTAGTTTAATAATTTAGCATTTTAGTTATTGTTATTTAGTTTAACAGGGCTTTAAGGGAGATTACAGTTTTTTCTACTGTAATTATGCACCCTAATAAATAAAGTGTTCTAGAGCTTATTTTGCTTTTTAACTCGACAAAACACGTCATTTGGGCCCAGTTTGCGTGCGCTTGCTACCGCATTTTGAGCTCAAAACCGGCAAATATCTTTGTAGAAAGGATAAAATGTCTGTATCCTGCCATTTAGGCTGAAACATTGATGTTCTAAGCATACCAAATACAACAAAATACTTACATAGTTTCTACTCTGGCCGGAAATTATCACCGGCGTATTCGGCAAGCATACTGCGACTAGAGAGCAGGTTTATTTACGCGTGGCGCGAAAATATATTACTTCCGGTCACCCTACCAGACACTTATGCTGTCCATACGTAAAGCACTAACATCGTAATTGTAATCACAAGGGGGGCTGAAACCTGGGGCTCTTTTCTCTTTGAAAGGCGCAATAAATGGGCTCTCTTTGCAAGTGATATCCGTGTGAGTGCTAAAGTTGCTTGGAGAATTTGTTTTGCAATGTAAAGTAAAACGTTGTCAAATTTGTGACCATCAGTATTTAACATTGTAATTCACAGAATTGCGATTTCGTTTTCGCGCAACCAATTATATACGAAAATTCAATATATAAATTAACACTCGCCCAAGTGACGTCGTTGTCCCAAGCTTCCATGTGTACACAATAGAATCTTGGATCTCTCACATCAATCATAAAACGACGGCCTTAAGGGTAGACGTTTTCCCATGGCTTGCACTTACTAATAACCGCCATGCAAGCATATTTTAGCCATTTTGAAATAATTTGCTTAACCTGAGTTGTTAACTGTCCTTTTTCCACTCACTGAGTATTTGTAGCTCAACCAGACCAGAGGCGCGACGACGTTCTTGCTTTGAGCTAAATGAAAGGCAGCATGTAATTTTAGTGAATATGACCAGCGCACACGTGTATGGCCCACTTAGAAATTTCCAAATACATTGATTCGAAACAACTTCCCTCACGCCCTTTACACTGCCTACATAGTACAAAAAATATTTTCCTGATCGATAGCTGAAATATCTGAAAATTCGATTGCGCACGATTTTCTCATAAAGTATCACTTTTGGTGTGAGATAACCTTATCATGCCACTGTAGCGGTAAATAATGAAATACACTTGTACCACCCCGTTAGCGAATAAAGGAACTTACCGTCTTAGAGCAAAATGCAGGTACCGATCCTGAAAAGATGTTCCCCGAAGTTGCAACTCACTGAAAACCGCTTCTGACTTTCCAAGCTCTTAGAATCTCTATACTAGACACAACGCGGGTTTATGAAAAGAGACCTTTGTTTCACCATAATTGACAGTAATGTAAAAAGGGGCCAGGGTTCCCAGACACAGATGTCATGCTGAATTAACCCCCATCAACAAACGCGTTTTGACGTTCATTACATTCCCGCGCCACAAATGATGGACGTTGACCAGGCTAGAAGAAAAGTAAA
>NC_090882.1:13372847-13390347 GCF_036669935.1 Montipora foliosa | reverse complement strand
CTTCCGAACAGGTATTTTCCGAAAATTGACGTTGGGTGCCCCTGGAAAATTGGGGGAATGTGAACAGTTAACTTTTATTCGAATAGCGTGAACACTTCTGAAAATAGGCTACAGGTAGCCTATATTACGACCGATTTCAAGATCTGACTGATGACGTTTCCAATTCACGTACTGCAATCGGATATTACAGATACTTAAAACACCAACACTCGCTTTTGTTGAGGGGCCAAATCTCTCTAGTAATATTATTTAAGGTGATTTACTTCATTTTTGTGGGCATGGAAAAGATCTCAAACCAAACTTGTGAGAAGCACTTGCATAGATTTCTAAAGTACTCAGTGTTACGTCACACAATTACTTGGCAGATTTTACAGCCTTTTGCAGCGATCCTTAGCAAGTCCAGGAGCCCATCTGGCAAGTCGCAACACTATTTTTGACTTACCGTGCGGGGACTGAGTGCCTTTTGTGCACGGAAAAATACCTTTTTATTTGATATTGGCCGTGACAAGAACTAACGGATTCAGTTTTCTGAAGTAATTAGTTTATTAAATCCTTCGGTGTACTTTTCACTGTAAAACAAATACTAGTGATCACTAGAGCTGCCCCTGAGAGAAATGTTAGCCGATTGCTTTGTGCAAAATCCCACTTTGGGTTGATTTTCAAGTCATAAGTTATTTCAATCCAAAATTGATCATTTTCATGATCTGTTTCTCTACCCTAAAAAATGGACCAGATTAGCGATTGCAAGGAAAAGAGTGTAATGATATTACCAGTCATGTGAAGTACTAAGTAACAGAAACAACATGTAGGAAGCACCTTAGAAAACCCGGCGTATACGTATAGAGTGAGAACTAATATGGATTGTTCGTATAGATAGACCAAAAAAAGTCTCGATTTGCATGAATGTGACATGCAAAGGGTCAAAGTATGCTCACAAGGGATCAATGAAAGTGAGAAGAAACCAGAAACCAGTAAAATTCATTGTAGAGTTCTGCCGGAGACTGGAGTCGAGCTTTCAAGAAACCAGCAAAACCAGTGTTTTAATGTCGATTTGAAAATAACCTTAGTTTCTTTTAAAAGAAGTTAAAGCTCATTTGAAATTAATAGTAAATTTAATATCCCATGAAGAAATAGAGTCAGAGGCGAATTCTACTCTTTGGTCCTTGGGACCAAGGCTGGGCCTTTCAGCTATAATAACGAGATGATAGGATGGCCTTTACGGTGGACAATTCGCGGTTCAAAGGTCATTAACTGATTGTGTTTCCGAATCACAAAAACGAGCGGATACAGCATCACTGACACTCCTTTCCGGTACAATCACTTCTGTGTTGAGAGGGCCAAGCCAGACTCCCAGCTTGGACCTTGATTCACAAAACGTTTTTATTTTAAAGGATTGACAAAATTCTAAAAATACAATCGTGATAGTACAATCAATTTCAGTTTCCTTTAGTGACTAGCTCTTAAACATATGTCAAAGGTTGATTTTTGTCTGGCTCAGTACATATGGTTTTTAGTGATTTTTCAAGAATCATTTTACTTTTCCCTTGATTATATAATCAATGGCCAATGGCCAATCAGCTTTGTTTAGATTAAAGTTTGCCGGATTAAGAATTTGTAAGCTTGCACGCTCTAATGTACAGGTAAGGAGTAGAGATTATCTGTCGCGTGTATTGGAAAAGAAAGTTCTCGTGGTGAATAGATTTTGATCGAGAGAGGCGAAAGTGTGGCCTTCCTCACTTGTTTCCCACAATCGATAGCAATCAAATCTAACTAAATTCAAGTAAGCAAAAAAACCCGAGAAAATTGACTTTGACATCTTTAAGGACGGTGCCTACTATTGTTACTGCGCATACGTTCTGCGCATCTCGAGATATTCGGATTTCCTATCGGTGATGCTTACTAATACAGGGATAATTTTTGCGCGGTTTAAAACTATCCGGAGAAAGTACATCTTAGTAAGTACTCTTGGTATCCAAAAAGAAAATTGGGGGTAACCATGCATTTTTGAGAGATAATTGAGCTTCAATTTGAGAAAGAACGTCATACATTGCTTTGTATTTTAAAGCTTTTTACAAATATTATTTATCAATTATCTTTGAAAAATGCGTGGTTACCGCCAATTTTCTTTTTGGATTTCAATAACACTTGTTAAGATCTCCATTTCCTGCATAATCACACATCGGGGAAAAAATATCTGTAATTAGCAGGCACCGTCCTTAAGATGCACAGCAATAATCGCACACCCTGAAAAATGAAACTAAACTGAAAGGTAAGAGAAGAGGCCTAACGGCCAGAGCGATAAGACTCAGATCAGAAGATGCGAATCCTTGGTATTTTTCCTTCGGACAAAGTAATCACAATTATAGTCAAAGCGAATCCAATATTTCGCTGTTTAATTTCGGACAATGCATCTTTGCAAGTTACCATCTAGTTTTATCAGCCGCTTATCACAAACCTGTTATCCTTCTTGGCCAACAGCTATGTCAAGCTTGCGCAAATATTAAGGTGCAAACAGCTACCAAGGTGGTAAGGGTCTACGCAGATACTGGTACCGGTGCAACTCGGGATCTCGCTGTTTTTCAAGCTGATCTAGCTTCCATTCCCTCAAACCACTTCATGATTGGCCAGGTCGCTGTCCGCAGCCACGCCGTTTCTGTTCCTTCGTCTTCTGTCATTCTCGTAAGCCAACTCTCACCAGCGGCTGATTTGGCATCACCGACGAGTTTCACCAAAATTTGGGCGGATCATGGGTCGGTCGGCAGGCAGAATGTCACCTTTTGGCGTGTTAATTGTCCAACAGATTTCGTTGCACTTGGAGACGTGGTAATCGAAAATTACAGTCCACCGTCCACAGCATTCAGGCTGAAATATGCTTGCATCAGGAAATCTCTGTTAAAGCAAGGGGTGATAAACAGTACACCAATTTGGACCGATTCAGGTTCTGGTGCAATTACGGATGGCTCTGTCTGGGAAGTCCAAAATGCAGCCGGCGGTTTGTCGAATGCTGCTGGTTTGGCGGGATTCTTCAAGGTACAGCCTAACTACAACAAACCAAATTATCCAGTCTATGTGCTGCCTGTTGGATCCGTCTCTAGTTTTATAGTGTTAAACTACTTCTTAATTAGTATTTTAGCGTTTTGTACTCTAGTATTTTAGTTTTGTAATAGTTTAGTACATTATATTTTAGTATTTGAGTAATTTAATAATTTAGAATTTTAGTTCTTGTTATTTGGTTTAACAGGGCTATAAGGGAGAGTACAGTTTTTTCTACTGTAATTATGCACCCTATAAATAAAGTGTTCTAGAGCTTATTTTGCTTTTTAACTCGACAAAACACGTCATTTGGGCCCAGTTTGCGTGCGCTTGCTACTGCATTTTGAGCTCAAAACCGGCAAATATCTTTGTAAAAGTAAAGTCTCTGCTTACGAGCCAGAAGGCTCATCAGGCCGGCGCTTATCTCCGGTTTCTGTAGCATGAATCGAAGCGACTAGGAGTATTTATACTCCCCCCTGGATGGGATGCTAGTCCATCGCAGGGTTACCCCCAGCATTACGCCAGTACCCAATTATACACCTGGGTGGAGAGAGGCACCGTGAGAGTAAAGTGTCTTGCCCAAGAACACAACACAATGTCCCCGGCCAGGCCCCGAACCCAGACCACTCGATCCAGTGTCGCCCCCCTCCTTTCTTTGTAGAAAGGATAAAATGTCTGTATCCTGCCGTTTAGGCTGAAACATTGATGTTGTAAGCATACCAAATACAACAAAATACTTACATAGTTTCTACTCTGGCCGGAAATTATCACCGGCGTATTCGGCAAGCGTACTGCGACTAGAAAGCAGGTTTATTTACGCGTGGCGCGAAAATATATTACTTCCGGTCACCCTACCAGACACTTATGCTGTCCATACGTAAAGCACTAGCATCGTAGTTGTAGTCACAAGGGGGGCTGAAACTTGGGGCTCTTTTCTCTTTGAAAGGCGCAATAAATGGGCTCTCTTTGGAAACGATATCTGTATGAGTGCTAAAGTTGCTTGGAGAATTTTTTTTGCAATGTAAAGTAAAACGTTGTCAAATTTGTGACCATCAGTATTTAACATTGTAATTCACAGAATTGCGATTTCGTTTTCGCGCAACCAATTATATACGAAAATTCAATATATAAATTAACACTCGCCCAAGTGACGTCGTTGTCCCAAGCTTCCATGTGTACACAATAGAATCTTGGATCTCTCACATCAATCATAAAACGACGGCCTTAAGGGTAGACGTTTTCCCATGGCTTGCACTTACTAATAACCGCCATGCAAGCATATTTTAGCCATTTTGAAATAATTTGCTTAACCTGAGTTGTTAACTGTCCTTTTTCCACTCACTGAGTATTTGTAGCTCAACCAGACCAGAGGCGCGACGACGTTCTTGCTTTGAGCTAAATGAAAGGCAGCATGTAATTTTAGTGAATATGACCAGCGCGCACGTGTATGGCCCACTTAGAAATTTCCAAATACATTGATTCGAAACTTCCCTCACGCCCTTTACACTGCCTACATAGTACAAAAAATATTTTCCTGATCGATAGCTGAAATATCTGAAAATTCGATTGCGCACGATTTTATCATAAACTATCACTTTTGGTGTGAAATAACCTTATCATGCCACTGTAGCGGTAAATGATGAAATACACTTGTACCACCCCGTTAGCGAATAAAGGAACTTACCGTTTTAGAGCAAAATGCAGGTACCGATCCTGAAAAGGTGTTCCCCAACGTTGCAACTCATTGAAAACCGCTTCTGACTTTCCAAGCTCTTGGAATCTCTATACTGGACACAAGGCGGGTTTATGAAAATCGAGACCTTTGTTTCACCATAATTGACAGTAATGTAAAAAAGGGCCAGGGTTCCCAGACACAGATGTCATGCTGAATTAACCCCCATCAACAAACGCGTTTTGACGTTCATTACATTCCCGCGCCACAAATTATGGACGTTGACCAGGCTAGAAGACAAGTAAAGCAAAAGCTTGCAGTTTTTGTCCCAGCAAATTTCCTTTAAAAGTGTCACTGTGAGCCAGGACGTGGGCGTGGTGTCTTTTTCCAGCCAACAATAGTTTCAGGAAAAAAAAACGTCAGCAAGGAAGCATTCGTACCAAATTCCCAGAAAGTTATCTTGTATGGATACGGTACCTCCCAGCCAGCATCGTGCTACATGGAGAGCGGATATTTTGAATATCGGCTCCGATAAGCACTCCTAGTCACACTTCGCGTAGCGAACATTTCTCACCAAGTACAAAGCTTAAAAAGACGGTCCTGAAGGGGGGCTACCAATCCCATTTCCGAGCCCATTTTTTTTCCGAATCCCATTTCCCAGCTTCCAAATCCCATTCCCACTGGCATTATTCAGGAAAACCCCAGTGTTCTACATAACCAGCTCTTTTGTTTTAACATCGTCACATTTTCTGAAATTGAGACTGGTTACCTCTTTCGAAAACAACCCCGAACGATGTCCCGAAGATTCACTATATATTTTAAGGTGGTAATTTCAACTTTTATTTTCTTTGAAGGTCAAGCCTTAAAACAACATCAACAGCAACTTTTAAAATTAGATTTCCATTCTTTTTTTTTATATATATATATATGTGCTAACAAAAACATTCTCAATAATACATCTTAAAGTAAAGTACATGTTATAAAATCGTCCATTTCTTTTATGAAGACATTCAATTTGTCAGGATTTTGATACAAACAAATTGAAAAATATCCATTGTAAACAAAGGCTGCAAAATGAGTCGATCTCTATCCATTGTCTATCCAGAACTGTGTATTCTTAACCATGTAATGAGCAAAATACTCATGTGATGTTCTCTAGAAGAGAACCACTTGTTTGAAATAAGCAACTTTGTTCGGGACCATCATCTGTGGACGACAGACACTTTGTGTCACATCATTCTGTGGACGTGTTTGTGACGTCTTTAAGATCTTACAAAACTCTGCACTTGTGTGGATGTGTTTGTGACGTCGTAAGATCTTGCAAAAATTTGCACTCTGTGGACGTGTTTGTGACGTCTTTAAGATCTTGCAAAACTCTGCACTTGTGGGGATGTGTTTGTGACGTCTTAAGATCTTGCAAAACTCTGCATTTGTGGGGATGTGTTTGTTTTGTTTTAACATCGTCACATTTTCTGAAATTGAGACTGGCTACCTCTTTCGAAAACAACCCCGAACGATGTCTCCAAGATTCACGGCATATATGAAGGTGGTAATTTCAACTTTTATTTTCTTTGAAGGTCAAGCCTTAAAACAACATCAACAGCAACTTTTAAAATTAGATTTCCATTCTTTTTTTTTTTAATATGTGCTAACAAAAACACTCTCAATAATGCATCTTAAAGTACATGTTATAAAATCGTCCATTTCTTTTATGAAGACATTGTCAGGATTTTGATACAAACAAATTGAAAAATATCCATTGTAAACAAAGGCTGCAAAATGAGTCGATCTCTATCCATTGTCTATCCAGAACTGTGTATTGTTAACCATGTAATGAGCAAAATACTCATGTGATGTTCTCTAGAAGAGAACCACTTGTTTGAAATAAGCAACTTTGTTCGGGACCATCATCTGTGGACGACAGACACTTTGTGTCACATCACTCTGTGGACGTGTTTGTGACGTCTTTAAGATCTTACAAAACTCTGCACTTGTGTGGATGTGTTTGTGACGTCGTAAGATCTTGCAAAAAATTTGCACTCTGTGGACAGGTTTGTGACGTCTTCAAGATCTTGCAAAACTCTGCACTTGTGGGGATGTGTTTGTGACGTCTTAAGATCTTGCAAAACTCTGCACTTGTGTGGATGTGTTTGTGACGTCTTAAGATTTTGCAAAACTCTGTACTCCGTTGACATACTTGCGTCGCCTTTGAGATCTTGCAAAACTCTACACTTGTGTGGATGTGTTTGTGACGTCTTAAGATCTTGCAAAACTCTGCACTTGTGGGGATGTGTTTGTGACATTTTTAAGATCTTGCAAAACTCTGCACTTGTGTGGATGTGTTTGTGACGTCTTAAGATTTTGCAAAACTCTGTACTCTGTGGACGTGTTTGCGACGTCTTTAGGATCTTGCAAAACTCTGCACTTGTGGGGATGTGTTTGTGACGTCTTAAGATTTTGCAAAACTCTGCACTTCTTGCCTTTTGTGGATGTGACAAAACTCTGCCCTCTGTGGACGTGTGCAGTTCTATATACTTATATTTCAATTAGATTGCCACTAAATAAGATTTACAAGATGTTTGAAAAAGGACAAAATAAGAACGTACACCATGATTCTAAGGTTATATTGCAACATACTTGGAAAAAGTCGATCAATGGAAGCCTTTGTTCACTAGAAGACACAATTTTGTTTTAATCGACAGTTTCTACGCAAATCGTTTTTGAAGCATTCTTACAGATAGATACTTTCAAACAGCGTCTTGAATGGCTTAACCATGTCCAAAAGAACCACCGTGAAGAGACCGAGTTTTCAGATGTATCACGAGGTAATATGAAGGATTAAATTTGCCGCGTTCCGCTTCACCAAGGAAGGACGATGTTCACTGTCAGAATTTAATGGCAAATAAGGAATTTTCATTGTAACAACGTTAATGTAGTTGCATTTACCAATTTACATGTATTTATACAACTGAGCGCGCCACGACTGTCTCTTCCTTTGAGATTGGCTTTTTTAAGGTTGGAAAAGAGAGAAACAAATTTAATGTTGTAAATTCTTCAATTACAAAAACTACATTCCACTTATTTATATAAACTATATTGGACTAAAATTTTGAATCTTGAACAAAGGTTTGGCGGGATGCGGGATCGGGCTTAAAATCGAGGCGGGATGTGGGATATGAAAAATTTTAAAGGCGGGATGTGGGATGAAGATACGACGGCGAGACCGGGATATGCTCCGTTTTCGTAGGCAGGATACGGGGTAGGATAGCTATATGCGGGATAGTAAGTAACCTCAAGTGAGTTGAAGAGCTTTAATTTGCTTGGAGAATGAAGATTTCGGCTAAAAGACCCTAAAACGATCCCCAGAAACCAAGCAAGAAAAGTAAAATAGACCTATTCCGGTAACGCGATTTTCTGTTGTTTGTCCTCTTGAAGTATCAAGTGGCGCTAGTTAGAAGTAACCATGTGGTCAAAGGGCCGATCTCTTTCAACTACGTTGCGTTCGTTGACGACACCGCCAACTTCGCCAACCTCGTCTGAAACCTCTGACATAATAAACTGCTATAAACGAAATGATATATGAAATGAATCATATACTGAATTGCGGATATGAAATCAAGTAAAGCTATGATCCTCGCAGTTATGGACGCAGTTTTTAGCAATTGCGTAGAGAAGCGTGAAAAATTCAGGGTTTGAAAGGGGTTTGAACCCGCCACCTCGCGATACCGGTGCGACGCTCTAACCAACTGAGCTATGAAGCCACTGACTTTTTCATGCTTTTCTACGCAATTGTTAAAAATAGCGTCCATAACCGCGAGGATCATAGCTGTACTTGATAATAAACTGTGTTGCACCGAGCACCGGTGGCTCAGTTGGTTGACCATCGTGCTGTCACGCGGGAGGTCGCGGGTTCGAACCGGATCAACACTCAGGATCTTAAAACAACTGAGGAGAAAGTGCTGCCTTTGTAATTTCATTTGCAAATGGTTAGACTTTCAAGTCTTCTCGGATAAGGACTATAAACCGTAGGCTCCGGAGTAGGAAATCAGCTGTCTGTTGAAAATGGACACCACAGGTCGTTGCTGACAGTTACGTTCAGTTGCGCTGCATGGGTAAGGCACAGCAAAGAAACAGCTTCATTACGGCGCATACCCCTCACTTGAGTTGACTTTCAGTGTATCTTTTCAACGTGTATCTTTTCAACGTTCATCTCGTCCTTTGAAACGTCGAAAAACCACGTAGGAAAACGCCTTTTTGGCGTGGCGAACACAAAATATCTGTATAAGACCTTTCAAAACGTTTGCGACGTTAATTACGCTCGTCATTTTTTTGAATTTTTTTGTACGAGCTAAGTGCAGGCCCGTTTCTACGTTAATCAGTGCAAAATACATTGGTCATCAATTCTCCTTCATAAACAGAGCAACATCGTGCAGTTTTCCTTGCCGTTTGCAAACGTTTGTAAAACACCTCCTTTTCAGACAATCCTGGTCACAAGTGTTGGTACAGGTCACGGCAGATGACTTCACAGGCAGCCTAGACCAGGACCGCGTAAGCCCGCCTGCCCCCCCTTCCCCCTCTCCCCCTGTCAATGTTGATAAACCTTGAAAAACAAAAACCCTTGACAATAGCTTCAGAATAGCCACGTTTCAAGAATTGTTCGCCTCCAAGAACAGTATTCTCCAACTAAAGTGACGATAAGATACCTTATATTACATGACATTTTCACGACATATTTATTTCACGATTTTGATGTGCGCATATTCTGAGACACTTAAATTTCGCGATTTTTCGAAAATTATATATTTTGAATCACTTTAATATCGCGTTTTTGAGTAATACACAATTTACATTTCATTGCCAATAATACACTGGCGGTAATACTTCCCTTCCAGTTAGTGCACCTTCATTCCCGCCGGCTCAGTTCTCGATCCCATTCTTTCAAGACATGAACCCTCCCCTGTGCGCTGTCTGCATAATACAGTTAATTTTGGCATAGTTAATGGGGGGGGGGATGGTTATGAAACGCGACAAATTTCTTTGTTGTAGGTTTTTGTTCTCTTTTTTGGTCTTAACCGTGCACAAAACACAATAGTTGTTTACTCCGTACTGAAGAACTAACCAATAGAAACGTTTTGATTACTTAATTCATGCATAGTGCATGAGTCCAAAACAAAAGATTATGCACGGTCGTGGACTTTCCAACCTAAATCTTGGAATCTTTGTTTGCTCCTTTGATGTTTGCCGAGCTTCCAAACCATTCCCCTACTCATTACACCTACCCTAACCCTAAGGGTTGTCCCTTTGAGTGCGGATTTTATTGGTACAGACTGCAGAGAGGCTCTCAGTCCTACCTCATGGTCTCTGAAGCCGGATGCAATCACCCGAACGGAAATTATAACCATGACATACATTTTCATCCGGGTAGAGAGACCCAAGAGGTTCAGTATTGGAAAGATTATTGACAAACATGTAGGTACATTAAGTACCTACCGTGTTAATAGCCTGGTTGAGTGATAATATTTATGCCAATCACTATTCCGTAATGACTCAGTAATTCAATTTATCAGCCGGAAGTTTCGGTGCAGGATTTAAGACGGCGTACGTACGTTTGGCTGCTAGCTGGCTAGTAGATTTTACGGTATTTCAATACTGCTGTTTAATTTTTCTCCGTACAGCCAGCTTTACGATCGTAAAACTACGTAAACTTAATAATGCTAAACATAATGCTGAAAACGATAAGAACACCTTCTTATCACTGTTGTGTTGATTTCGTTGCGCGTGATTAGAGTTTTCTAAAACGATTGATGTATCATACTAATTTGGGTTCAGGTTGCGGTTATTTCAAAAACTGTCCTATCCGTGTGGCCTTGTAAACGCCATGAAAAATTGGAGTTTGAGTCTTACCAGTAGAAGTCATCCTCTTGGGTCTCCCAAGGTTCGTGGCCATGAATAAATGCGTAGTCTGACATGCCCTCGGGAATATAGACGTAATCTTCTTCTTCTCGGGCGGCGCGTTCCCAATTATCTTCTCTGTTTATTTGTACATCTTCCAGGCGTTTTATCTCCTTGCAAACCCTGCATTTCTGCTCTCCGTTTCGCAGCTGAGTGATGCTGAATTCTTCCCTTGGAAATTGTCGATCGCAGTACGTGCATGCAGTATTCGCAGCCGGAAAATCCAGAGTTCCTTTCTCGGGGATTACGTCAAGAGGAAGGTACGCATTCGTTTCGTACTCATCGAAAGATCTTTCTGTTTTGCCTCGATACAGGTCAACGTACTTTTCGGATGCAACTCGAAGACGAGCCAGCTCTCCTCCGTTCACATCCTTCATCTTTTCGTACAACCTGAACATCGCTGCGGTGTCCACAATGCAGTACTGGATAAGCTCATCTGTCAGGGGTCTCTTCGTCCAGACACCGTAATCCTCCTTTAGCAGCTCTTTTCCATTATCCTTTATTTTTATCAACTTTTCGTCCTGGAGGTACAACTCAATGCAACGACCATAACCATATATTTTTTCTATTTCCTTGATTTTCTGACTACGACGGTTGGAACGAAAACCACGCTTAGCAGGCTTAATGGAAGTCTTCGGAGTGCTGGCTGTTGAAGCTGAGGGGTTTTCACGGCGATAGATCACTTCAAGGAGCTGAAGATCCAAGATTCCGCTCAATTTAACCTTGAACTGATGCCAGAGAGCGTCAGAATCTTGTCTGCAATCAAACATCAACTTCTCACGAGATCTGTCTTCAAGGATCTCGTCAAGTCCACTACTGAATAAGAGTTGCCCTAATTTAAGCACATCAAATATGAACACTTTCTCCTCAGTAGCTACGGTGATGATAGTAAGCGCTCCCTTCCTGCTCAGCGATTTCCCCTCACAATCAACAGCTACAAGAGTCTTGCGTTCGGTTATTTTCCGTTTGAGTTCAGAGATGGCCTCCTTGAGATCAGCTTCACCATCGATGAGTCTGTAATCAAAATCAGTTGCGTTCTCGCATGCCATTTTTGACAAATAATAGATGTATCCAATGGGTGCGAAAATCGAAGATTTCTGTCCTTTACCACGATTTGGATACGTTTTTACTTAAATTTAACGGTTCCAAGAATTTCACCATATGACTTCCGCTTTTCCATGAAAAGATGCAAATTCAATCCACCAGAACTACCTCGGCGGAGGCGACTGAGACCGAGCAACCAATCAAAATAGTGGACAGCTAATGACAAATTTTACAACATAAGATCTGCGGAAGAAATGTGGTAGTGCACTGTACACACTATGTTACCGGGTTGTAACTCGGTGTATGAGTGAGTGATGAGTCATTCTCGTTCCCAGATCCCATCGTTTCTCTTAGCCGGCGGGGCCTTCGCACGAGAAAACGAAGAACTTTGGAGATAGAAATTCAATTTTTTTTATTGGTGAGCTGGCGAACAATAAAATCTTGAGTCGGAAGTAAAAATGGCCGATGATGTGGCGTGGTAAAATGATCAGACTGTCTTTGTTTAAAACTACGATATTACTTATTGCTTCTTTCTGTTCGACACGAAGAGGCACATTAATTCTCTAAAGCTTCACATAGAGACTCTTCGAATGTAATCCTTCTGCGCTCCGCCATGTTTCTGTTTGTTTGTTGTTTGTTTCAATTACTTTTTTATTAACATTTAACAGTCACACGAGCAAATTTTATTCCTTACAATTCCAATACCGTAGAATAACCGCAACAATTACACACACTATTTACTCAAGACGAATGTTACTACCACATAGGAAAAAAAAAAGGCTTCCTGCAGAACAGTAAATCTTAAAGTGCCCCTGTGATCAAAAAACCACTTCCTTTTTTCCTTCAGATTTTGAAAGTGTGTTTGCTTAACACCTGACTGGCAAAATTTTGAGCTTTGATTTTTATCCAAAGGCCGTTTACTTTGAGTGTAAGTTTTGGATTCCACGGTCCGCCATTACTCACGTTCGAAACTGACCGATTGGACCTCAGACGGTTGGATCCAGGGAAAAGTGACGTCAGAGGCTCACTAGCTTAAAATTTCAGCGTGTGAACGCAGCTTATTATATATGCAAAGCGTGAGTTTAAAAGTCTGAAAGCCCAAAACCCCCGTGCTGCATATTAATTATGCAGCGTACACGCGTATTGCATTCTTAAACTAATGAGCCTATGATGTCATTTTCTCCGAGATCCAGTCCTCTCAAGAACATAATGTTAGTAATGGCGGACCATTAAATAGGAAAATTACATTTTAAATAAAGAGGTGTCTTTTTGAAATCAAGGCTTAAAACGTGAGTCACTTAGTGTTTTGTCAACATAGTTTTGAGATCCAAAGAAAAATATGAATTGATTTTTGGTCACAGGGGCACTTTAAAGGTCACAATGCTAAAAACAGTCTTAATACCCAGGAAATATAGAGGGCTTAAGCTTAAGCAGTAAAACAGGCGAAACGAAGCGTGCTAAAAATAAAGATAATTAATCACAATATACACATATAGTCTACAAGAAGTTCCCATGTTTTGGCGGCCCCACTGTTTAATTCAATGTCATACTTTGAATTCAGAAAATGCAGGTATTGCAAAAGACAGGGTAGATTTTGTTTCCTTTTAGCAACCCATATATAATAAAAGGAAACAGTAGTTTATTTGAAGTGCAAACTTTGAAGTATCCGGCCTCATACCCAAGACGCTAGTAATTAGTGTTAGGCATAGAAACGTCTTCTGGTACTAGACGAGCCTTCCTCAACCATTCAATTACATCGTACCAAAAAATTATGATGTCTTGTCGCATGACCAGAAAAGGAGAATTAATGTTTCCGGAGTGTCCTTGCAATTAGCGTTTTCTCTTAACCCGATTTTATATAAAAAAAAAAGTACGTGTTAATGGCTACTCGTCTATGTAGAAATTTAAAATGAAACTTAATTAATAAGTTTGGTCCTCTTAGTGCATCGCCTGGCCAAACAATTGGCAGAATTTCAGTTTATAAGCTATTTTCTATTAACAGTTCACAGTGAGTGAAATAAATATTTTCAGGAAGCGTGCTAGAATTTCAACAAATGAGCCCAAAATCAGCAAGAATGTTTAACGCTGATAAACAATAAAGCAGCTTCTATTTCCAAAACGATGGAATTACCTGGTGATAAATAACCTCGTCTAGAAGTGTGAATTTTTGGCTTTGCAAAAAACAATGGTCAACCTCAAGGGTTGAATGATTGTGATCTTTGGGTTGAATTCGCATATTTCTTGTCGAACTTTATAAAAATTGAATGAAAGAAAAAACAAACTCACAAAAACAAAAACCCGTTGCCTTGCCATCATTTTATCGGAGATGAATCCTTTGTTTCCTGCGCTGTTAGTGACAAGCAAGGTAACTTGATCACAGCAATGTCACTTCCAATTTTGCTATTTACTTATTCAACCAAAAGTACAACAGAAAAATTGGACAAAGCAAAAATCTCCCAATGGTTTTTTTTTTTCGCGCATAGCATTTTTTTATGTTGTCCTTTTGGCTGCACAAGTAAATCGCAAAATCGAAAGTGACATTGATTACGTTTTCATCGGCCGCCTGTGTTCAACTTTAATTACCACTTAATTTTTTTCTCTCTCTCTCTCTCTTGGAATGCTACAGAAACACACACTACGTATACAGTGTACTAACGATTTTCAGCCACTGTGAAGTTCTAACTTTTTTCGGTTTTTTTTTTCAAGCGCAAAGCACTCTACTCTGTCTAACACAAACTACCGCATTGGTCTGATAAATGTCCTGTTTCGACGCACAAATCAAATCTGTCTGCTCTTCCTAACAACTGCATATCAATATTTATTTAATTTTGTATTAACATTTGTTTTGCTTAAAGCAGGCTAACAAAATCTGTACCTTGCTTGATTCGCATTTTTTTTGAGCGTTCAAAAAGAATTTTCGCTCCCATGTTTGTGACCGCAGGTTGTGTATATTAACGGTCTCCCATCCAGATACAGCTCAGATACCGAACTCGCCTGAACAGGATTGACTTCACCGAACTTTTGTCGTGAATATATCTTTGTACATTATTCACAAGGAAAGTAGAACACATAGCCCGCCATTTAACTTAATAGGAAAAAGAAGTTAAAGGGATATTGGAAATGATCAATATGTTAGCCCAGCCTTGATACCAAATCAATCAATCAATCAATCTGGGCAAGTTTTGAAAATTAAACCTTCAATCGATGCGTTATTTTGCTGGTAGGACTGGGTGGCCCGACACTTATGAAAAAGCTATGAAATGAGAATCGGGAGTCTTCCCTTGCCATGGAATGGCAGAATTACCCAGAATTCTTTTTGGGCATGAGCGAGGCAACTTAAGAAGCACGAGACTGCCCCTCATCCAATGGCTGAAGCGCGGCTAGAGGAACGGTATACTAATGTAAATAAGAGAATGACCATATTTACATTTGCAGATTACCTGTCCTCTTACTACGAAAGTCAAGCTCTACATCTCTATGCAATAAGCGCATTAAAAATTTCCTTGTATTACTTGATAAAAGTTTGTTTTTTGTTTTGCTTTGTTTTGTTTTGTTTTTTTAAAAAGGTTTTTCTGCTTGTATGAAAAAACCGTTTTCTCTCCCGTCCCCTTCTAATAGATGATCTTCGCGGAAATTACATTCTGACCCTCAATAAACCTGGAACAATCAGTTATGGTCGTAGTTCTCTTTTTTCTTACATATCAGCTAAGTTGCGGAATGCGCCACCTGATTTTATCCGTACCTATGAGTTTACTGGTTTTAAAAGAGAATCCACGGCCGCATTTTGTACAGCGGCTTTTCTTTTTAATGAATATATCTTTAAATATTATGTATTTAGTAGGTATCTGTATCTGTATATGCTATGTATTTTAGCTGTAAATATATTAGCTGCTGTAGATATTCAGAAATTCGAGATGAAATAAAGTTTATGCCTGTATGTATGTTAACTTTAGCAGGGCGCGTGCGCACACTTTGTAATCTGCGACTCCAGTGCTTACCATATGAGAGATAAAATGACTTTTCCTTTCAATATGTAAGCTATCTAATTCTTACGCTATATTGACAAGGGCGGTTTGGAGCTGTGAGTAGGCATGGGATTTGTCACATATGGTTTAGGGGCCGACATATCTCTCCCTCAATGCCGTACCGGGAGGCAAGGTCGGTAGCAGAAAGCAGCGAAGGGCCAACTGCGTCCAAAAGCGATCGCACGGGCCGAAATCCCGGGATGACTCGTTTGGTACGACGCTCCAGCGCCGGTGTCTGGGAGTACTGCGTTTTTCTCTCTTGTTCAAACATTCCGTCAGCGCATGCGCAAATGTTGTGGCTCTTCGATACCTAGCCTACCAAAAAAAATGAACATGCTGCTTTTTCTTTTTTTTTTTTTTTAACCAGCAATTGACATTGCAGTTGATTTTATAGGAACGAACGTAAACGTAAGAACCGTGCGTGTCTGGTCTTTCTCAGACAGAGGGGAGAGATGGTTTCATGCAGACTGGGACGCCTAAAATGCTCTGTTGTAAACATGGCGGTTTACGAATGAAGTTGTCTCTCTGGCCCTTCCGTGGACGAATTCCAGGACCTACTGACACAATCTGGGCAAGTTTTAAAAGCTAAAACCTTCAATCGATGGGTTATTTTGCTGGTAGGACTGTGTGGCCCGACACTTATGAAAAAAACTATGAAATGAGAATCGGGAGTCTTCCCTTGTCATGGAATGGCAGAATTACCCAGAATTCTTTTTGGGCATGAGCGAGGTAACTTAAAAACCACGAGAGTGGCCCTCATCGAATTCTGGCTGAAGCGCGGCCAGAGGAACGGCTTAATAATGTAAATAAGAGAATAACCATATTTACATTTGCAGATCATTTTACCTGTCCTCTTACTACGAAAGTCAAGCTCTACATCTCCATGCAATAAGCGCATTCAAAATTTCCTTGTAGTACTTGATAAAAATATGTTTTTTTGTTTTGTTTTGTTTTTTTTTTGAAAAAAAAAGTTTTTCTGCTTGTATGAAAAATACGTTTTCTCTCCCGTCCCCTTCTTATGCATGATCTTCACGGAAATTACATTCTGTCCCTCAATAAACCTGGAACAACCAGTTATGGTCTTAGTTCTCTTTTTTCTTACATATCAGCTAAGTTGCGGAATGCGCCACCTGATTTTATCCGTACCTATGAGTTTCCTGGTTTTAAAAGAGAATCCACGGCCACATTTTGTACAGCGGCTTTTCTTTTTAATGAATATATCTTTAAATATTATGTATTTATTAGGTATCTGTATCTGTATATGCTATGTATTTTAGCTGTAAATATATTAGCTGCTGTAGTTATTCAGAAATTCGAGATGAAATAAAGCTTATGCCTGTATGTATGTTAACTTTAGCAGGGCGCGTGCGCACACTTTGTAATCTGCGACTCCAGTGCTTACCATATGAGAGATAAAATGACTTTTCCTTTCAATATATAAGCTATCTACTTCTTACGCTATATTGACAAGGGCGGTTTGGAGCTGTGAGTAGGCGTGGGATTTGTCACATATGGTTTAGGGGCCGACATATCTCTCCCTCAATGCCGTACCGGGAGGCAAGGTCGGTAGCAGAAAGCAGCGAAGGGCCAACTGCGTCCAAAAGCGATCGCACGGGCCGAAATCCCGGGATGACTCGTTTGGTACGACGCTCCAGCGCCGGTGTCTGGAGGTACTGCGTTTTTCTCTCTTGTTCAAACATTCCGTCAGCGCATGCGCAAATCTTCTGGCTCTTCGATAGCTAGCCTACCAAAATAAAATGAACATGCTGCTTTT
>NC_090882.1:13360347-13367847 GCF_036669935.1 Montipora foliosa | reverse complement strand
ACCAGTAAATGGATGCGTTACAAGTTTGTACGATGGTAGTTAAAAATATTTAATAGTTTCTCTTAACAAGTTACCGAGTCATACGATAACCGGATATTGCTTGCAACGAAAACACTAATCTCGTTTCCGGTTCACGTACACAACTCTTTCATAAATATTTCCCCCATAGTTCGTCACGTAGCCTTTCGTGGTCATCGCGAGCGCCATCCTAGTTTTAGCTTTCTATGAAATAAAAAGTCTCTCTCTACCATGAACTATCGCATTGAAGAAAAATTGCGTTAGAACCAAATCTGTACAAAAACATATGAAAAACATGTATGACATCGGAATAAATTATATGTCAAAAACTAATTTTTGCCTTAAGGCAAGTGATCATCGCTGTCTAAAATTCGTTAAACATTCATTTTAGTTTCGTTAAATTCGTATCATATGTTCCGATGGCAAAGTACAAGCCGTTGTTGCTTCCTAGAAATGTTCATTTCCCCGGTAAGGCAACATAATATCGTATTTAGCTACTAATGTACTATAATAGTCAATGAGAAATGGCGTTGCGTGGTATATAAAACTACACTGTTATGTATTTAGTCGTAAACCTCACGAAGTTTTAATTATTCGTCCGTGTATTATAAAAAGATAATGTAAAATTCTTTAGAGCGGGTTTTTCGAGAAGTCTTGGTTAAAGCACAGGAAATATATGAAAAAAAAAGATGTAATAAAACCTGCAAGTATTAAGGCGCAGTCGAACTCTTCAAGGTAAAGGGATAGTTTCTAAAGAAACTGTGGTGCTGCGTCGGTGGGGAAGTAGTATACAAAAATTTGGTTTATCAACGGAGTTGATGATGTAAATTGACCACCGTACAGAGATTCTAAAAGCTGACGTTTCGAGCGTTAGCCCTTCGTCAGAGCGAGGTAAACCCTAGCAAAAGTTATGAAATATTAAAATTTCAATTATCTATGACACTAATTCCTAGTGCGCTTGGATATACTAAAAATTTTATTTAAAGGTCGAAGTCTAGTCTTTTTTCTTCCAAAAAATAGTTTCATGTACATTTTTTCACTTGAAATGATGTATTTTATTGTTGGAACTACTCCATGACGTATGATCAAAAAATCTACACCGGTCGATTTTAATTTAGCAATAATCAGGCTGACTCAAGCACTGCGCTGCTACGATAAAATTTAATTATACAAATTTAACCTAAGATATTTGAAGACTTCACAGGCGCTAAGCATAAAAAAAGGAATGCAATAATTCGGCAAAGCTTTTCTTTTTTCCTCAACTTTAATTTTTATTAAAAAAAACTAAGTACTTTAACACAGATTTGAGTAAAATTCCTTTATTTTTCACAGAAAAAATACATATTATCGCCATTTTTCTCTGTTATGACTTGTCAGAATCCTCGTATGCGGAAGTTAGTTGAAGTCCTCGTTTTTACTCATGTTGTGTGACACACTATGTGATTTCCTTCGTCACGCAAAGCATTTCGTGCGAAACCAAGAGAGTAATAAAATTGTGGTTTTACTTCACCCCTTTCTTGTTTACCATATCTCAAAAGAGAAGAAGCATTCTTAATTCACCTAAAAACCTACATGTATATTCATCCGGTTTATCTTTTCGAAAAGACCACACCGTGGCGTTACAAACATTTTTTTGGCGATCCTGTTGTACACTGGGTAGGGTTGAAGAAATCTACCAGTATCACGTGACAAATTGACTTCCCAGCGATAACGGAGCTGGATATAAACATTACTCAGAGCGACTTTCGCCTCGCCCATTTCATGCTGGAAAATCTCTTCTTTTCACGCAGAGCCACTGCTTCATTTCCGACCTACAAGTATGACAGAACCTTTGGAATCATCTCTGCCACCGCCGATCCTCGAAAAACTTCGAGAGTTAAACACCGAGCTCGCCGAAGGTGAGTTGGTCATCCGTCTTGCACGAGAGTTTTCATGGGAAGTCGTCGTTGAGGCTTCAATTTATTTAACTCTTTCATTCGTTTATCGATGACTGAAGTAGTTGGGTTGTTTTTAAGAGCTGTCAATAAGGTTGTAATATTGTATCTTGTTTGTTTCTTCAAGTAAAAGTTAAAACGTTTGTTGCGGAAACTAAGAGATTGTAGTAATGTGAGGCTTTAAGAATTATGAAGTTATGAATATATAAACAAGTCTGCCCCCTCAAAGATCATAGATCGATGAAGGACTCTGTCAACATGAAAACGTTAGCAAAATAATAATTCGATGTGGTATATTATGCCAGTAGCTGAAGTGGTTCGTTCGCGAAATGGAATTCATTTCTTTCGCGAAGAAAAAACCTTGTCTTTAGTCACGTCACCTTCAGTCAGAGAGTTAACTGCCTTCTGTTGTTGGAAAAAAAAATCAATATCTGGCTGATGAAAGCGTGGACTTGAATTTTGAAAGGAGACTTCTCGATTGTTTTGTAAGTTTTGGCAGCTCGGAAAATGTTAGCGTCTCAGTTTTTAGAGTGGAATGCGTTAAAACAGCCTTCGTTGTTTCCTCTATCGGTCTTTCAAAACACGATAAGAATTCAAACAGTTCGGAGTATATCAAGGTAGAAGAAGAATGTTTTACAGTTCCAGTTGATCAGGGTACGTTGTCTATTTATTTTCACGGGCTCTTTAAAATATTTTTCGGAAAAACATTGATCTCGAGGTTCGTTTAAATATTCTTCTTGTACAAATGTATCTGTTTACTTAACCTTGTATAGTTTAGTTTATGTTAAAAATAAATGTTAACACTAGATATTATATTCAAAACCAAAATTTTTACACTAGTAAATGCCAAAGTTGGGTTTTTAATTTAACAAATGTGAAGACATCATCAATTTTAGTGTGTAGCTTTTCAATATATACATGTAGATAGAAAACTGGCAATAAAACTTGTAAAGAGATCAAAATTAATTATGCTAATAGATGATGTAATGGCATGTGTCAAATTACCAGGGGCCTGTTTCTCGAATAACTTTTTGGGCCTGAAAAGCCAGTCGTCAAACTGCATTCTGCTTAATTTAAAAACCTAATCCTTTAACATGTTTTTGATGGAAGAAAAACAAAGAGAATGGCAAAGTTTGATGGCTTAGAACCTCAGCGTTGCGAAGATATAAAGGGAATTGTGGCACCCGAAATAGGCCCGTAAAGTTTCGGGACTTTTGAGAAACAGGCCAAAAGCCTCAGTTGTTCTTTAGGTGCCTGTATGGGCTTATCCACCAGATTAATCTCTCAAGTGAATAAGTGCTATGAAATTTACCAATTGAGTTGTCTAGTGGGTCATACAATCTACCTTTAGGACAACTGAGCCCTGGTCTTTCAGTGAAATGACTGGGTGAAGAATCAAACTGGAGTTGACCTTGATACTGTTAATGGTACCATCTTATTTACTGGGTAATAAAAATGGTGCTATGATAATGTTGAAAAACAATCATATGCTCTGTTAACTGAAGAGACAAGAAATCAACTACAGTACAGGTACATGTATGGCAGATGAAACCAAATGGCAAAATTTTTGTTCTTTTTTTATGGCAAAGAGCAAAGTTAAAGACCATCAGACTAAAACCTCATGAATGGGAATTGATCAGGGATCCCATTTGTGGTCCAAGGCAATTTTAAAATTATTATTGCTCTCAACACTGTACTGATGCTGCTTCCTTTAAAAAGATGGGTGCCACATGTGGTTAACATGTATTTCAAATGATCCATAACCAAGCAATGAAGGCGAAGTGGGGTGGATACCAAGGGGCGCGATCCATTCAACCAAAATTTCCGGAAATTTCGGTCCAAAACTCAATGGATCGGTTCGGTCCAACCGGAAAAGTTTCGAAAAAACTGGTCCACCTTTTGAGGTGGTCCTCTTTTCCCGGTCGGACCGGTCAGAAATTTTGGTTGAATGGATCGCGCCCAAGGTTAACGTCACAGACTGCTTTGCATTGAACTAGTTCCTTGAAAACAGTAATGCAAATTTATTAGTGACGTCAACCCAGTATCAAACCTATTCCTCTTTATTACTTGGTTATTGATCAAAGTATGACCACTTTTTCCATCTTTCAAAGCCAATAAAAAATTTCAATAAAAAGGTTCCAAAAACTACACAATACATGTATATTTAGGATGATTTCAGAGAATAATAATCAAGTGTAAAAGTTTGTTGAGTGGGTAGGCACTTAAAGTTATAAAGCAGTACAAGTGATTAAGGCAATCACCAACAATTTAAAAGAAATGTTGTCTTTTTTTTAGGTGACATAACTCAAAAGGGATATGAAAAGAAACGGGCAAAACTCCTTGGCCCTTACCTGTCAAGGGGTGAGTATGTACATGTACTTTGTACTTTGAAATGTTACATGTAATTAAAGCATAACAGGCATTGCTGAGAAAAAAACAATAGCTGAGTCATAAGTCAAGACAGTCTGTACATGTAATTTGCCTTAATTTTAAAGCATTTACTTGCTTGCATTAGATATACTGAAACACTATGCTCAAGGTATGGCAGTACCATGGCCTATCTTTTTAAGCTGATTCCATCTTTTGGCAAGCTGCATCAAAAGTGCAAATATTAAAATATCTGTATTAAAAATTAATATTGCACAATTAACATAACAAGTTTAATGTGGGACACACTCTTTTTGGCAAGCAGCTGTAAGTGACCTGTCTTCACTTAACATTCTTTTTTCCAATAACATGCTCTTAGTCCTCATTTTGCTGTAGAATTTAAAAGGAAATCTGTGTCCGGCATTGAATAGTTACCTGAAGAAAGCTACAATCCGAGTTAAAAAGACTCTGGGACACTTGTCAAATTTTGGGTGAAAAGTAGAGAATTTACTGTATGTGCTTCCATCGTTATATAAGCAATGCATATTCTTCTTTCGCTGCTTTTTGTCGCGCCCCCTTCCCCTCAGACAATGTTGAAACATGCAAGCGATCGATGAATGGATCTTGATTTCGGGAATCATGAAAAATCAACATTATAGTGAAGG
Organism: Montipora foliosa; assembly: GCF_036669935.1. Taxonomy (NCBI): domain Eukaryota; kingdom Metazoa; phylum Cnidaria; class Anthozoa; order Scleractinia; family Acroporidae; genus Montipora; species Montipora foliosa. Next base: position 13,362,863 of record NC_090882.1, on the reverse strand, counting down.
CAGGGGGAATTTAAGCCGGAAATTTCCTAACAGTTTTGACCAGGATTGTAGCTTTTATCACTGTTACTCGTGGTCATCACTCCTCCCATCCTTCTTCATTGGGTATCCCTGTGTTGTAAACAAAGTTATTATTAATGATAATAATAATAATATTACTATTATTATTATTATTATTATTATTATAATTCATCTACATGTACACAATGCACATCTTTCAGGGCTTGAAATTAACGAAAACTATCCAGTCGCAATTTTGCGACAAGATATGAAAATTTAGTTGCGATTTTCGCAAATTACTTTTAGAGTCGCAAAATCATCATGCTGCATTGTGTTGTCAGCAGTTTAGCAAAACAAAATATGAGCCCACAATACTTGTGTGTAAAGAAACCGCTGAAAATGGCTATGCCACAATTACGCTATTTTCAGATTGAAAGAAACAAAATGAATTTGTCATTTCTTTATTTATTTTAGCAAAAGTACCAATGTAGCAGCAAAGTGGCAACTGCTAACCCTTTTGTTTCAAAAGAGTGAAGGTGAAAACAAGTCGCAAATTTGCGACTTCTACAGATAGTTTAATGGCAAAGGGAAAAAATTCAGTCGTAAATGCGACTGTATCGGTCACAATTTCGAGCCCTGTCTTTTGTTACTTCATGAAGGAGATCGAAACAGTGTTTCTCATTCCTACATGTATGAATTCTAGCATACAATGTCATGTAAATAAATGGGATTAACATGCCCTTGATCACCACAGTTTCGAGAAACTAATCCAGTTTTTCCCCCTAATGAACATAATGACTTGCATTTTGGTAAAAAAAAAAAACATACAAGTTACTAAATAAGAGGACATATTTGAAAGGGATACTTGAAAATTAGAAAGGTGTAAAAAACAAAGGGAGTGGCATTCGACAAGCCACGATATCAGCACACCATGTTCGTAATTTTCTTATCCCAAGTCCTTCCTAATATATTAAGCTTTAAATTTTCATACTTTCCTTGTACAATTCAAGCTACTGTACAGTAGCTCGGCAGCTAAGCCTGTATTCTGATATGTGGCTTAGTAGCCTGGCCTCAGGTTGTTGCTCAGCAACCTGGCCAAGTAATGCAGGTGAGACTATAAAAGGTTACCTTGTTATGGTATACATAGTTGCAAACCTAATAATATTGTTTTCTTACATGTTTTGTTTATCAGCCAGGCTGTTTTTGTGCTCATCGCAGACAGTTTTCATTACCATTAACGCAATAGACTATTTTGCAGTTCTGTGCTCATTTCTCGTTAGAATTACAACAACATGATTTACATGCATGTACATGTGAGGAATGAGATTTGTATCAAAGCAAGGTTACCTCCTGCCTTGCTTTGATTCAAAGGCCTGGTAACTGAGTGCAGAACTGGAAAATGGTCTATTGAGAGATTTTAATCAACATTGTGTTCATATGAAACAGCAAACGGCAAACTGTCATAAAAGGATGAATATTTTCACAATTCAGCTTGTTTCTCTCTTTTGAGAAGTTGGCCAATATCTAGCTAACAGGCAAGAAATGGCTGGCTACACGTAAAGTAAAACAAGTTGCTTTGATTTGTGGTAAAATGTAGATTTCAGCCTGTCATTAACTTTGCTGTTGCTGTCTGCTGTACATGTAAATGTGATGCAAATCCCTCCTAGTTTAAGAAAATCATGCTGAAATTGTTAATGCGTAATTAATTATGCCAAGCCTAGCTAAGTCATGCTGTGTCAAGATACATGTACCACTGTAGAGTTGCCTCAATTTATTGTTCAAGTTACCCTATTTATAGATATGTTTTCTAAATTTCTCACTTTATTTTGTTCATGGACACACCAATCACTGAGAAATAAATAATTGTACATGTACAGTACTGTAGATGCACAGTAGATCTATCAATTTGAATCATGCCCAGCAATTCCAGTGTTTCTTGTAGGACATTAGATTCCTGATCTTGGCACAAATTCCAGTTTGTGTGTGTGTTATTTCACGTACTAAGTAATATTTACCTTTTTCCTGTTTTGCTTTTGGTTTCTATTGTTTGGTGTGAATGTGCACTTTCGTGAGTTTGACATTGAGGAGTTTACACAAGGTTCAACCTCAAGCTTGCAAGTTCATGATTATTAGCTACTTTTACCTTTAAAGACATGAAATTAATACAATGTAAGTTTGATTGAAATACAGTACTGTATAATACTCACTTAAAATCCAAATTCTGAATAGATACACTGTAATTCCTGTTTGTAACATTATGGTGTATTCCACATGAGGAAATATATCAGAATAAACATGTACACAGAATATCTTACACAATTAGAAATGAAGATACTGAATTACATCATGTCAAGGCTTTTTTTTTACTGGTCAAGATTATTCACGAAATATTGTGATATAGATGCAAGAATGTGTGATTTGATATTGCAAACTGGTAGCAACCAATTGTGTTGTTCAGTTTTATGAATAGTGCTTCTTTGATTATTATTGAAACAATATCAAGCATTTGAAAAATAAAT
>NC_090882.1:13332847-13355347 GCF_036669935.1 Montipora foliosa | reverse complement strand
TGCAAAAGTTATCCTTGAAGTCAAGTATTCTCTATGGTGCATTTTTAGTGTCAAAATTCAAATGTGTATTTGGCAATTCAAACATTCAATTTTATTAGCTATTCAAACCTTCGGTTTGGAAATTAAACGATTCAAACATTCATTTTGGTAATTCAAACCTTAATTCAATTGAGTATTTTAATTGTCAAATTGAAAGTTTGAATGGCATGCATGTTTGAATTTTGAAGGTTTGAATTGAAGAACTGAGTCTGACGGTTGGATTTGCCAAATGGAGGGTTTAAATTTCCAATCTGAAGGGTGGGATTGCCAAACTGAATGTTTGAATTGCTAAAGTGAACACTGGCACTGAAAACGCACTGTACCTCTCACTGGACTACTCTCGCCTGAACCATCTTACTTTATCAAGTTTTCATATGACTTCTGAGTTCAAACCCTTTTTTTCCAAGCAGTACAAGGTGTCGTACTTATTTCTGATTGTTCTTTTATTCTGCAGTGCAAAGGTCAGAAGCACTGCAGGCTGCCTTAGCCAAAAGATTAACAACACAAGATCCTGACATGCCTGCCCCTTTTAAGAGACAGTCCCTTATGAAACGTAAACCAATGGAAAATGGATCAACACAGCTACAACTTCAAGGAGGTACAACATTACTGTACAGATGCACCCAATATTCTTGCATGCTTTGTTGGCAGTGCATTTTCTACGTGTACATTTCCATATGTAAGTTAACAAATGGTGAGTCGGATATAACTGATGTTAATCTGATACAACTTTTAGGGTCCATCTCCTCACAAGATTCAATAGGAAACTTCCCGCCAAGTGACTACACACCACCAGGTTCAATTGGCTCTCGGAATTCCATTGTTCGAGTGGGTTCTGAAGAATTTCCTTTGCCTCCTCCTGACAGTAGTATGATCTTTCAAAATCGATACAGCTCTGGCAGTTTTCCAGTAGTCACCCCTCCCCCAGACTTGACAAGACAAACCCCCATTCCTGGTGATCCTACAGGAAGTCGCGTAATGCACATGTCATCAGTAAGGACGGTAGAGGCTGAGGACGAGGAGGCATCAGGTAATGATGTAAAAGTGAAAGGTCTATTTGTACTCACCGTCTGGCAAAACAAGAAGATCCATTGACAAGTAAAATACTACATGTATTTACCAAGATTAAAAACATTTTCTATTCAATATATTATTATTGTTTTAATATAATATTCTACATTATGTACGCATACACACTACATGTAATTATAATATTCAATGTGATCTTAACAAACAGTCCCAACTTTTGAGAAGAAACTATTAAAAGGCTATTTAATTGCTACTTCTTAATTCTTGCACTCTTAAGATTTCTAATTCTGAAATATCCTGGTCAAACTTGTATCTGCATGTACATGTACATGTACAGTGTAGGCTGGCCATTTTTGTTTTGGTTTGTATGTGTATCACACATTATATAACATGATAGGGAGTGAAGGATGCTTGTTAGGTGATGGCAAATCAAATCAGATTGAAACACCATTATCACCTAGGGTGTGTTCGTTCGACCATTATCCCTGAATAGGAGTAAAGTACATGGAATAAAAGTTAGAAATCCTTCATTTTACAGAGATTCACATTAAAATTGTCAAACACCTACTAAAATGCTATTTTAAACATGATAATCTTTATTAGATCCTTGTTGCTTCAAATCGTCAGACACACCGTTTTTCATCATCACTCCACGTTCAGTATTCTTATTTTGGAATAGGGTCAGTCAGACGCACCTTTAGTGTGTACATTTACACGATACTCTGACTTTTAATGTCTTATGCTTTTTGCTTATTACAATGTTAATATGCCTTTCACTTGTCTTTAAATTCTGATTCATTGTAGTAACAAGCAGTCGAGTGTCCAGCAAAATTCAGCAACTTCTAAACACATTAAAGGTAAGCCGCTCGATCACACGACTCCATCTCTCAAGTTTTTAAGGTTAGAGTTCCCTGCAAACTTAAGTGTTTAAATTATTTTGAGGTTCAAATTTTTTCTTGGCTTAAACTTTTTCAAACCAGTTCCAATTTGATTTCTTTGTCTAATATTCATTATCATAATCTCAAACGAAGGAAAATCAAAATTGAACTGGTTTTAAAAATTATTTTGAACCAGGAAAAAATTGAATTGCAGCGTACAGTTCATAATTATACATGTACATGTACATGCAGGCTACGGCTTGAAATTAACAAAAAAATCCAGTCACAATTTTGCGACAAGATACGAAAATTTAGTCACAACTTTGCAAATGTTAGTTGCAAAATTTGCCTTGCTGGATTTTGTTGTCAGTGGTCTAGCAAATCTAAATATGAGCCCACAATACTTGTGTGTAAAGAAACTGCTGAAAATGGCAAATGATATTGAAGGAATGGAGTTAAATTATGCTACAGTTATTGCGCTATCTTCAGATTGAAAGAAAATTCATGACAAGAAACAAAAATTAATAATATTTTGTTATTTCGTTATTTGTTTTACCAAAAGTAGCAGCAAAGTGGCAACTGCTAACCCTAATTTTTTTTTTGAAAGAGCGAAGGGGAAATCAAGTAATTCAGTCGCATTTTGGTCGCAATTTAAAGCCCTGATTCGACATGTAAAACTTAAATTAGTTTCAAGATCACCATTACATGTATACTAGCAATCATACATTTTCTCTGTATGCAGAAATAATCATTTTTGGCACCATAAATCAGTAAAGACTTTCACTGATACAGTACTGTGCAAAAAGAATGCAAACGAATTTCATTGAAATTCGGTTATTGTTCTCTCGAAATTTCGGCAAAATTTTGTTGAAATTTCGGAGGAAGAAGTGTGATTTTTCGGCCGAAATGCTGAGCCGCACGAAAGTTCGAACACAGGACGAAAATTCGCTAATCTGACAACGAAATTTCAGTTGGAGTTCATACGTACTGAAACGAAAATTCAAGAACCTAATCGAAATATCGTAATCTTGAAAATGTGTCGGTTAGCGTTTCGCATTTTAATGAATCAATGGAATCAACAACTGTACTCTTCTCTCAACCTTACGTGTAAACACGACGTGAATGAAACTGTTCAAGTCACGCAAGTATCACGCAAAGAAAAAATAAAGTCGTTTACCATTCAACAAATAAGTCAACAAATAAGCGACCATTCCGGTAAACGAAGAAAGAAGTTTCCAGTTTTTAATAGGTGCATTCCCGAACGTAATCTTTTCTACCATCAATAATAATTTAAAAATCCCACAGACTTTTGCTGAAAGCTCTCGTTGGCGACCACCCTCGATTGTTTATATTAAATTTTGGTCGCTTTAATGTGAAAATCGGCTCTCGCAAATTCCTGGGGTGATCACTTATGAAGGCTTCGATGGGCCTTTTTCAAACGTCAACTTAAATGTAAAAGGCAAATGCTCACTGCGAATTTTCGACAAGCACTGAAAATTTCGTTATATCGCAACGAAATTTCGCTCGAAAATTCGGGGGGCCGTTGCAAAAGTTACACGAATTTTCACTTTTACTGAAACAATAGGCATTTCGAAAATTCGAGGAAGTTCGCACAAAAATTCGTTTCGCCCGAAATTGCGTTATATTTCGTCGAAAAGTGCCGAAAAGTAGCGAAATTCGTTTGCATTCTTTTTGCACAGTACTGTACATGTATTTTGTTCTCCAGGCAATGTGTATGTGCATGTAGATCATTCAACAATACACAAAAGGGTATTAATTTTTCTTTTGAAGTCTGACATACTTGAGCGCGCACTTGTTCTCTTTTTTGATTCATTGAAAAAGACGAAGGAAAAAAATAATTCTTCAAATGAGTATCTTTACATGTTCTTCACTGGGAACATGAACTATTCGTGTTGAAGTGAACAAAAGGTACTGTATTTTTTAATGTGCGCAGTAAAATGTATTGGTTATTTTCAGGTACATGGAGCTTGCAGCATGCAAGTCTAAATATACCATGTACATGGAGCAACTTACTGTTACAACTACAGTACCATGTACGAGTACGAGTTCAGTACGAGTTTTGAGAATTTTTGAAACTCTTAGGTGAAGAAAGCCCTGATTGAGATCCTCGAAAAAAATTTCAAGGGTCTCAAAACTTGATCCTGGATCCTCAATTCTCTAATCTCAAAGCACGATCCTCGAAACTCGTTTTTCGATTCTCGAAAACATCGAGGATCGTGGATGGAGTTTTGAGTCAACACTGTCAACTTACTTTTGCATGGTACAAGTACTGTAACTGTAGCAATTATATTTTGCTGGCTTTGGGTTGACTGGATTCAATTTAGATAAATTAAATGAAAGATAGTTGATGTACTTGTATCATTCTACTTGTACATTAAAAGTGGATAATCATTACTTGTATTTGTTTTCTAGAGACCGAAACGAAAGCCACTGGAACAGTTTTATACAGAAAATGACGACGAACTCGTTGAAGGTAACAGTATTAATATATCATTGTAGGATTGAGTTCTCAAAATTTTATGTTTTCCTAGTTTCGGTAAATTGTTTTGAACAATTTAAGGGCAGTTCCTACTAATTGAAGATATTTTTGCCCCGGTGTGTGATTATGCAGGAAATGTAGATCTTAACAAGTGTTATTGAAATCCAAAAAGAAAATTGGGGGTAACCACGCATTTTTCAAAGATAATTCATGAATAATATTTGTAAGAAGCTTTAAAATACAAAGCAATGTATGATGTTCTTTCTCAAATTGAAGCTTAATTACATGTATCTCTCAAAATCTCTCAAATGCATGGTTATCCCAATTTTCTTTTTGGATACTAAGAATACTTACTAAGATCTTCTTCCTCCGGATAGTTTTAAACCGTGCAAAAATATCCAGGCTGTACTACAATGTAGTAAGCATCACCGATAGGGAACCCAAGTATCTTGAGATGCGCAGAACATATGCGCAATAACAATAGCAGGCACCGTCCTTAAAAGAACAACATTATGGAAAGAAAGCGGGACAAAAGGCTTCAGGTACATGTAGCCTCAACTTTCTCAACAAATTTGTCGAGGAGCAAGGATGACACAGTCGGTTAGTGCGCGGCCTTGGTGCAAGAGGTCCTGAGTTCGATTCCGGGATCTCGCATCCTTGTTTCGACTCCTTTCCTTTCCGTGTAGCTAAGTAGCTTTAAATACCCGTAAAACGGAGCACTGATGGAGAGGGGGCAGTAAAATGAGCGCACCGTCGACCTCAGGTTTGTCAGTGATTAAAAGTTACTGTTACGAGTTATCGACGTTAAATAAGGTCTACTTTACTTTACTTTACTTTACTTTAACAAAAATCATTTTGAACCTTTGCTTTTTATTTTAATAATTATTATTTCAAAGGTTGCTAATGAAGTGACCAGTCCTTTCTTTCAGTCATTTCTCCTAATTATGTTCATATTGGTCATGATGCCAAATGCACATAGCAATTATAACTATCCCATTGACTCCCAGGGGTTCCCCATTGACAAGTAAAATCATCTGGTGTTAGACAGAGTAAAATATTAAGTCTGGCCTGTTTAGGCATAAAGGGTTATTATTGACTTCGTTGTCTCCATCTCAGGGGTCCATGGGTACCCCTGGGGTCCCCTGGGGTCCCCAGGGGTCCCCTGAGGTCCATGGGTACCCCTGGGTCCAGGGGTCCATGGCGACAAAATCCAAGCAATAATTTTGATAACAATTGGTCATAATTCTTGGTAAAATAATAGATAACGAAGACATTTAATAATTCAAGAAATCAGGGTTAATACACTGTATATGATCGATTTTCATAATATCATTAATTTTGGAAGACTGCAACTGAAAAAAAATTGGAAACAGAAGACTCAGAAAGGGAAATTTAGCCTCTGAGGTTTATTCTCAGAATGAAAAATAAATGTCAGAGAACAATCAGTTTTTTTAATCTCCTTTGTGCAAACACAGCTAGTACATGTTGTAGAATGATGTAGTTTTAATAAGTGATTTCCATTGTTGCATGATTATGTCTCTGTAGCTACCAAACCAGATCCAAATGCCCCACATCCTGAGGGCCAAACATTACGACCTGTCATTGGAGAATCACTTGAGGTATGGTAAAAAATAGTGTAATAATTGTACATGTATCTGTGATGGTGATATCTGAAAAATAATAAATATTATTATTTTACATGTAAATTTGTAATTAATTAATGTGTTGTAGTTTTTGCACTCTTGCATGTTGTAAAAATCTAAACTCATGTGAGACTTACCTGGAACTGTGAGTTTTGATACTTTTGAATCTCTCAGCTTAAAGATGTACAGGTGCAAATGTATATGTAGATCTTACAATCAACCTTGTTGCCACTTATATAATTATTTAATTTATTATTACTGTATTAATTTTTGTTGATGCCCAACAGGTTTCTGAAGAGCTGCCAAAAAATTTAGAGGAATCAGTGAGTAGGTTTGCGTCCAAGTCACCAAAGGTTTCCTGCTTTTCAGTGGTGGACAGTCATGGGAAAACCTCCATCACTCTCACTTATGGTGAGTTTAGTAAGCCTTGACATGTGAAATAAGAGGTCGGACTCATCAAAGAGTAGACATACACTGTAGTAGAAAGTAAAATATGTCATAAAAATTATATGTGTATGAGGGAAGGGTTAATTGATTGGACTTACTACATGTAGTACTTCTAAAGAGTAAGTTACCACCCCTGCGTAAGACTCCATTCGCGTTGCGCTCTACAGGAATCACATTGTGCACTACAGGTAGTGATGGTAATCAGCTGAGATTTTATTATCAATCATCGGAAATAATCAGATTGACCCAACCAATTGATTATTGTTGTGGACGACATGAAAACAAGACACCGAGGAGAGGACCCTGGGAACCAACCTGATCTTCGCAAACTGTTTATATCTGTTTTGCTTTCATCTACTCTTGTTACAGCACAATTACCCCAAGAGCTTCGCAACATCACATCGATTTTACTCGTTTAGATCATCAGTGAACCCTATTTTTTAAGACATGAATCATTTGCACTTCTTACAATCTACAAAATATGATGAAATGAAAAAAATCACAATGTAAGAAGTTATCTTTTTAAATTTTTACACATTTACGTGCACATGACTTGTATGTTTCTAAAATGTGGTATAAATGTAATTAATTTTTTTCTTGCATGAAACTTAATTGTCCACAGAAATTACATCTCTTATTCTAAACTTGACAGGTGTTTTTTTCCTTTTTTCTTTCCCCAAATAGTTCTTTAGAACAGAATTTTTTAGCCTTGCCTTATTTTAGCCTGTAAAAACCGATTCAACAATTACAAGTGTCCGTAATGATACTTGTGGCATAACTGCAAGTTTGATGGTTGTTGCATCATTTTACAGGTAAACTCCTGTCTAGATCGATGAAACTTGCATATGCTTTGCTGAATAAGGTTGGCAGTCACAAAGAGGGAACATCGATTATGACTGGAGATAGAGTAAGTTGCAATATTCACAATGGTTAATGGAATGTACATGTATGTATGCATGAAGTTTGAACACGTTACCTACATGTACGGGTACTGTAACAGTACACTGTATAGAGCGGTTTTCAGTTGAGTGTCGAAAGTACATGTAATTTCGCGAATTGCTTTGGTTTATGATTACTTCACTCAGTGAGTGGTTCAAAGTTCTCGTGCCACATTTTCAACGAATCAGAAGTGAAACCAAAACCAATTGTGCCTTGCGCATGCACATTTTTCGCCCTTTGTGTGTGCTACATGTAATTACTTCGAGTTTTGAGTGGTTTACTGGATTGTCTCCGTCCTTTTTGATTGGCCAAAGTAATTACTTTGGTTTTGGTTTTATAACACTTGATTGAAATTCTCTCTAATAGCCAGTCATGTCGTTCCCTGCCAAGTTAAATTTTGCAACTGTGATTCACACAAAGCCTGACACTTAAACATGAAAAAATGTATGTAACATTAGGGAGCGTAAGCACACAATGTTGTTGAGCTGCAGACAAAAACTGGAAAAGATACTTACATGTAGCAATATAAACAAGGTGGTGTCAAGACAAGTTAACATCTTCTTGTGGTTTCCATCCAAGGCTCAAAAACACTGCGTGCTTAAAGTACACCTAACCTCAAGATTTGTACTTTAAGCAACAGTTATATATAAAATAAAGTAAAGTAAAGTCAAAGTCAATTTATTTAACATCGGTAGTTCCTTCAGATACGAAACTGGTATCAATGGAAGCCGAGGGTGCACCTTTTACCCCCTCCCTCTGTCAGTGCTCCGTTTCACGGATATTTAAAGCTATAGCTACACGGATCAAAGGGAAGTGGAAACAGACGTTGAAGTCACCGAGGATCGAACTGGGGACCCCTCTGAAAGCCACGCACTAGCCAACTGAGCTATGCCTGCAAATGTTGGTTTTTGAGGAGAGGGGAAAACCAGAGTACCCAGGGAAAAACCTCTCAGCTGAAGCAGAGTAGAGAACCAACAAACTCAACCCACATATGGCATAGAATCCGGGAATCGATCATTGGTGGAAGGCGAGTGCTCTCACCACTGCGCCACCCCTGCCCCCCTGCTTCCCGAGCATCTAGATTTTATAGGATATGTAAGAGAAAGATGCCGGCAATCATTTGTCCCATGGCTGAGGGGGTGAGAGGCATGACCTACATTGTATTCCTTCGATGATGATTGTCGTAAACTACTTTTCATTGTAGTTTTTAAAGAACTTTGGCAATGTATTTTTAATTAGTTCTTTATGTCATTGAAGGAATAGGATCATACACTGTACCTCTCAGTAGGTTGGACAAATTAATGCCAGCTTTGTTACTCTCTTGTACCAAGCAAGCCAGACAACCTCCAGCCTGGAAAAAATCTCTGGCTTTGTTTTTAAATAAATGTTTTACTTTTAATAGTGGTTAGTGTTGGTACATGTACACTGTAGTTAACTAAGTTTTGAATGGCAAAACACAATGTAGCACAAGGTGGGAAAAATGAGGTGACCCACAACTGAGACTGTGATGTCAGAATAATGAACAGTCAGTTGTAATCAAGCTTAGGACTTAGACCTTTGTACATGTAGAGTCATGTTTAGTGGTTTTCCAATAATGTTGATTATTTTTGTTTGCAGGTTGCCTTAGTCTATCAAGTTGATGATCCTATCAATTTTATGACAAGTTTCTATGGATGTCTTATCGCTGGAATTATACCTGTTCCCATAGAACCACCAGCAAGCAAAGATGTTAGTAATATAATTATACAATATGAGCAGCATATCTTTATTACATTTACACCTCAAGTTTGTAAGTGTGATACAAATCTGACACGAATATTGCACATGTATAATAATATTATGACTTATTAAACGTCAGCATTTAACTGTTAGTGTACACTTGGTATTTTTGGTGATTCAAGACTTTTTAAGGACGTTCGCGCCCAAAACGTTCCCACATACAGATTTTTTTTAAACTTGCCACGCAGAAAGGTAATGATCTACTTTTACCATGCTCGTTTTCGAGATCATGAGGTGCATTTTTAGAAGATTGCGTTACTTTAAGACAATCTTAGCTTACAACTGTCAGCAATAAAAAAGCTATATGAGTGAAATTTAGATCAGGTAAACGTACACAGTTCAACATAACTATGGGGGTCACCGAGCATTCAAGAGAGTAAAATCGCTGCGAAGTTCTCAAAGCGATTGTCTATTCGCACTGTCACGCCATTGCGTGACACTTCCGAGAAGACCTGGGTCCAAAGCTATCCCATGATGCCACTTACTTTCATGTTCCATTCTTGTGGAAAATTTTTGCGCCTTAAGCATCGTGTTTACCTGCGTGGTCTACAATGCATGACGTGTGCGTGACATGTGCGAAAAGATGCGCAGTAGCAATGGGTGCGAACGTCCGTAACAGGGAAAATCGAAAGAAAGATTTATGTAAATGATGAAAAATTTGTATCAGGTATACATGTACAGATATTGAGTAACAAAACATTTCTTCTGAATTATTAATGAGATTTATAAGTATTCATGAAGTATAATCGAAGTTGTCTTGCCATGGTGTGAATATTGGCAGCATTACTTACAAGTCTTTCACCGACTGAACTGGTCGTCATCAAAGAGTTAAAATTTATCATCTGACGTTGCAGTAAAAACAAATCAAATTTTGTGGGCAGACCTCTGAGTCCACAATATTTTGACCACTGTGATTACGAATATCATTGTTGATAAAAGTACAGACCATGCTGAGCCACGTTCATAATATGAATATGATTATTATTATTGTTATTATTATTATTATTATTATTTATTTATTTATTTATTTATTTATTTATTTGGAAGTTTTAAAACAGTTTTAAACAGAGAAATATCTATATTGCTCGTAAATTTATAGTTCTTACCTTTTGGAGATATTATTATTATTATTATTATTATTATTACTGTGTTAATTAAGAATTATTTTTATCCTACATGTACATATTAGATCATAATAATTTTTTTTTCATGCAGAGAGCTCTGTGTTCTACATGTACATTATCCTTTATTGATTTTAGAGCTGATTTTCCTTTTCTTTTTACAGTACCCTGGCTGTCAACAGATTGGATTTCTCCTTGGTAGCTGTGGTGTATCTTGGGCACTTACCTCTGATGCTTGTTTGAAAACTCTACCAAAAGATGACACAGGTCATGTCTGCACATTTAAAGGTAGGCTCCTACACGTATGTGTCATCTGGCTGTTCATAAAAATTTACTATCAGTCAACAAATTTTGCAGCGACCTGGAAATTAAGTTGGTGTTCACCCCGTTTAAAATTAGGAGTTGGTTTGGGGCGAAGGATCCTATCCCTGCGGGTTTACGATCGCGAGTCATTTACAAGTTTTCATGTGCAGGCTGTAATGCCTGTTATATTGGTGAAACCAATAGACATTTTGCCACTCGCATCCGTGAACATCTCGCCTCCGACAAACATTCCCAGACATTTAAGCACTTGAGAGGTTCTGAAAATTGTCGCTCCCGGTGTTCAGAAGACTGTTTTAAAATCCTCGACTCTGCTTCCACACGTTTCCAATTGAAAATCAAAGAAGCCATGCATATCCTTTGGGAGCAGCCATCTTTAAATTCCCAAGTCAAACATCTTAATTTATCCCTTTCATACTAATTAGTTTCTTTTCTTAGCCTAAACACTTTGGTTTTTCTGTTTTGTTTCGTGGTTGGGTGTTTTTATTCTGTTCTCGCCTTCATCCTTAATTATTCATGTTATATCTCACTTTGTTACACTATTTATTGCTCAACTTTAGTTTATTTCTCATTTGTCAACTGACGATGGATGATGTTTCATCCGAAACATGTATTGATTAAATATGAATTTCAAAAACATCGTATGGATCGTCAAAGCGATATAAATTATTATTATTATTGTTATAAATAATTGTAATTGTTATTACTACTGTGAGTAAAATTGTATTATGTTACCTCATCCCCAATGCTGCTAGCCTTTAATTTAATAAAAGTGCCTAACACCTCAGTACAATTTTCCACTTCATTTTTTCTTTGAACTGGTCCCAAATACATTGTTGTCTTTAGAACCTTTTGATTGAAATGTCACCTTTTTTATTGGCTTTGAAAGTCATACTTTGATCCAAAACTGAGTAATGATGAGGAATGGATTCAATACCTGGTTGACATCACAGACTGCTTTGCATTGAGATAGTTCTCTGAAAACAGCGATGCAACTTAATTTGTGACGTCAAACATGCAGGTATTGAACCCATCCCCCCTCATTGTCTGGTTATGGATCAAAGTATGACCACTTTTCCCATCTTTCAATAAAAAAGTGAAATTTGGATGATAACGGCAAATAAATAAAGTGGAAAAGTGTGTTGAGGTGATAGGCACTTTTAATAGTAATGTTATGGTTAAATTATTTGTCCTTTAAATTTTTAATCCCTTCTTTTATGACAATCTTGACAATACCTTGTACAAGTAATGTACAGTGTACATGTACATTGACTGTTGCCAAGGTTGCAGTTGCCTTTGTTAAGCCAAATGATTGACTTGCAGAGCAAGGTTTAACAACGATTTACTTTATTTCAGATTTATTACATTTGATCTTTCTGTTCTGTCATCACGATAGGCTGGCCCAAGTTGCAATGGTTTGTTACAGCAAATCTTAACAGACACCCAAAAGACTGGCAACCACCCTCAAATTTGGACAGAAGCTCACCTGCCTACATAGAGGTTTTGTGATCATTGTTAACCATTAAAATCATATTTTGTAGACATGTATTCTACCAGTAAATTCTAATGAAGTCAAGTTATCTTTCCTGCAGTGACCTCTCTTGTGATGCCATGCACACACCATGCTCAGAGTCTAATATTTTCATGGAAACCTGCTCTAGGAACACAGAATCAAGTGAACTATTCACCAGGGCTTAAGAATAGCATTGGATGTTGATGTTGTTAAAAACAATGAAAACAAGTTTTGCATCTCACACAGTAATGCAAATCAGATCGCTAATTTGGAAAATCACTGCTTAAAAACTGAAAACAAAGCCACATTCAAGGAATTAAGCCTGGAACACATTGGTATAGGGCAAAGTGCTACTTTCACAACCATGCCAAGACAGGGCCCCCAAATGAAAAATGTGGTGATGGATGGGGAAGCAGTTGGACATTTAATTGTCTCTAAAATCGTTGCTGATAATAAGCAAACCAAGCTGAGTATGGCCTGGAGTATAGACATGGCTTTCATGTACATATATGTTACAGTTAAAGAGAGGATTGTCCAGTACACACAAACTGAAGGGGGTCGACTTTCAGGAAAAATGATTTGACAAGGGGAAGTCAGGTTTGCACTCACTTAAAGAATGAAGCCTACCTGATGTATTTTAAACTCTTTTCACTCCTTATATGTGTCTCAAATGCAACAATAAAGGGTACAACAAATTTACACAGTGACTACACCTTCCAGACGGAAGGTCAACAGCAATGACCGACCAGACTAAGCTTGTGTACATCAGACATGTCAACCATATTAACAGTACTTTCTTATGATCAGTCCACTGTAGGCAAGGATGGAGCAGTAATGGGTGTCACTGTTACAAGGATGAGTATGAATCTTCACACTCAAGTTCTAAGTCAGGCCTGTTCCTACACTGAAGGTAAATTTATGCATAACAGTCATGTACCATGTGTTCAAAAGGCCCTGTGCACTGATTTGCTGAATGCTCTGACTCATTCATGAAATCATTAGCTAAATACCACATACATACATACTGAAGTGACCGCTCCCCATGGGGGCTTTTCAGGGCCAATGAAACACAACGAAACGATGGAACAGAACAACAACAATTGTTAAGAATCCCAACTGGCCGGAGGCAAACCAGTTGGCTATTTACAAGTGCAGCTGGAAAGTTGAACCAGGGACTACCAGGATCAAATGCAACAAGTGGTCAGAGCGGGTCTTGAACCCCGGATCTCTAGATCTCAAGGCATGCGCCCTAACGCCACCACCACCTTTTGTTGTTAACTTATTAACCCACTGACACCTCAAAGGCCCTAGGATGCCCCCAGTCGATGAGTAAAAATAATCATCTGGCCTCGGTTGCTCAAAAGGTGGATAATGCTATCCACTGGATAAATCACTATCCAGCGAATAAACAATAGCAAAACCAATTGAGTTATCCAGTGGATAGCGCTATCGACCCTTCGAACAACTGGGGCCTGGTGTTAGACAGAGTAAAATCTGTTATTAGTCTCACTTCCAGGGGTCCAACATGTATACTATCCTGTACTGTCTTCTGGCCACCCTGCTACATCCCCTCGCTGGTAATAATTATAGATGCACAGTGATTTCGATAAGGGTCACAAAATGTCCCCTTGCTGCTCTCCCCAACTCCAATATCACTTGGGTATGGGAATACGAACAACTAATGTCACAAAGTGTTGCCTGAACATTGGTCCTGGTCTGCATTTACCATCAACAATACATAACGCTAACCCTTACGCTTACCTTATTGCTAGAAACGGGTGGCAAATGCTTAGACTTAAAGAGACACTTCTTGTTGGATGTCAAAATTTTGTTTGCATCTAATCACTGTATCTGCATTTCTGGGCATACTGCAAGTCTTTCCTCATTGCTGCAGTGTTACAAACTTAATTCATACACTATAAAAATTTAATAATACACCTATCAACTAACTCACAAGCTTCAGGAATCCTCTTGCACCATAGGATATACAAAAAACTGCTGACCACTGTAGACACAATGGTGCTACATACTGTATCTGTTAAAATTGCATTTAACTTTAGTTTCATGTGATTGCACTTGTTGCAGTTTGACTGTTGACTTTTCTCTTTTCTTTAAGGTGAAATAATGATCAGCGTTCTTGATCCAAAAAGGGAAGTGGGATTGTGGCATTCGGTGTTAACAGTAAGTACACATACATGTACAACACTGGAAGTTAAGAATGTCTTGATCATCATCACTAGCACTTCTAATATTAGTGTAACGATGGCTTGAATCATTCAATTGACACACTGCTCTGTGCAATGTTAGTGTGTTTAATGGTATTTTCTGTGCTGTCAACTTGATCAAAGAGTAATCTTGGTGACCTTAACAATTTTCATTATTCATCTTTAAATCCTGAAGTAATATTTTGACTCTATAATGATCGACAAAAGTATTTAAGACACTGCTAAAGAGACCAGTAATTCTTCTTTGTATTATTACATTTTTACCACTTGCACTTCCTCCCCTCCCCCATTTAATGTTAGTGACAAAAAAAGGAAGTCTTGGCAATAAAAAAATGTTTTGGGGAGGGGGGGAGGGGGTTAGATGGAAAGTTGTCCAACATTAATTATAATATTTTCTCAAAAGGGTTAAGTATCTCAACCCTTGTGTCGCTTTCTGTAGCTCCTGCTGGATCAACACCCACTTTCTTTAGATAATTATACGTCTGGGTGGACTCTAGTCCTAGCAGGACTTTAAACCAATGGCTCCATCTCATGACACAAGCTTGTTAAAATTTTTTGAGATGGCAAAAGACCGGCATACTGTCTGTATTAATGTTACTTTCAGTGATGGTGGTCTTTGAGACCTCATCAAGTGGCAAATTGCCTATATTCTTTGAGAGCTTCAATATTTTATTACTTATTATGATGTGCGCCTTGTTTCCTTCAGAGTGTCATGAATGGCATGCATGTAATTTACGTTCCACCATCTGTCCTGAAAAATTTTCCAGCCATGTGGCTGCAGGTGGTAACGAAACACAGAGGTAAATGACAGTGATGATTATAATGACTTTATGATAATAGAACAACGACTGCTTTATAGGTGACTTTTTGTACACCGTGAGGAAATAAGCTAGGTACTGTAATACACAGTTTTCAATTTGAACACTATACGAATGTGTAAAGTATGTACAGTTCAACATAATTATTATCCAAAAGCAAGCTCCATTTTTGCGGATACTGTAATTATTTTGCATGAGGTGGTCATTATCAGAAGACAAAAATCTCTATAACCACCCAACTTGACCCATTTGAATTATTATTACCAGTTGTGTTACTGTAATCCATTGACTTGTCACTTCTGAACTGCCCCCCATTCTTTAGCAACATGTGCATTGGTTAGCTCAAGGGACCTTCATTGGTCACTGCACGCAAGCAAAGATGTGAAAGATATCAATCTTACTACCATCAGAATGTTGTTACTGGCTGATAGAGCTAATCCATGTAAGTCTCGATAATAATATTATTATTACAGAAGAATGTCACACACCGTAGTTATATAATTTTAATAATTATATAATTACAATGTATTTAACATTGCAGTGTGCAGTGTGAGAGATAATAGGTAAATTAATAACGCCCCAAGAGGGAGAAGTGTCTCCACTATTTTTGCAACTTGTTGTAGCTGCGCAAGCTGCTAAATATTTTCAGTGTTGAGCATGCGCAGGGTTTACTTAGAGACCAAATCCTCACGTGATATTTCATGTTGTGTGGGCTCACTTAACAACAGCGGAAATTACACAGCGAGCTCAAGTCGCAGTCAGCAAATAGATATTGGGGCATGCGGTTTGATTGTGAATGGCGGTTGGATCAAAGTGAGTTTTGACCCATAGCAGAGGTCTCTTTTCCCATACTTGTCAGCTCAGCAAAGGCAAAAAGAACATAGTACCAGTTGGTAAGTTACTTAATTAAAGAGACGGAACCCCCAGTCTCACTGGAATACTTACTATTTTCATGTTGGACTATGGTTCCAGAAGCTTTAAATAAGTCGTTGACGTTGTGGTATGAATCGATCATCTAATTTTTCTCTTCTGAACTTATACATGTGCACATAGATTGAAAATTTCATTTTGTTTTGCACAGGGTCACTATCAGCATGTGACTCATTTCTTAGTGCATTTGAGGCTAAGGGTCTCAAACCGGAGGCACTGTGTCCTTGTGCCAGCTCAACAGAGACCATGACAATCTCATTAAGAAGGTAAATGTGATCACTACGACAGTTATCCTTTAAATTCGTAAATAAGGTGTTCATTTTTCCATAAGGTGTCGAATTTTTGTTCCTTCAAAGACTTCCCTATAGACCTTAGTCATAAATGGCAGCCAAGAAATTCTTTTTTCTTTGTGCTAAACATCCTCACAAGCCTCACTTCTCAATTTGGAGCAAGAATTCTTTTGAATTTGTTTGTGCTAATGAGGCTAGTGACAATGATTAGCATAGAGTCTAAAGACAAAAGAATAATTACTTAGCTGCCATTTATGAATACAGCCTATTTTGCCTACTTATCAAACATTGCGTTTAAAGCACGAAAATTTGGATTCATCAAACGAGGTAGTAAAGGTCAAATAGGCAACTTTCACAATAGTGCCATTTTACTACTACAACTACCAGAATACAGTTTGTTTTTCTTTTCTTATTTAAATTTTGTATTCCCAGCGGGGTAAAAATGACAATTGCTCAAATTAGCATGAGACAAGCAAAACCTGTAGGATTCTTGGACTTGTAGTTAAATGGGGTCATCCTGCAAATGTCCTATTGCCATTGAAAATGAAAATGGCTGACATCTCGTTTGTTAGCCATTCATGACTGCAGCTTTTTGTCATGTGATCTGTGACTCAGCTACTCACTAGTTCTAAATGTCAATTCTCCTCACTGACTGTTGTAAATCCTTTTATCATCACTTCGGGGAATTTGATGATAATTTTAAAAAATTATTTGAACAAAAATCCCTTAGTTATTAATTTCTTTATTCTCATCACCTGTCTGCTTGATAATGTACTGATCTTGCAAGGAGAAAATATTTATCCATCACTCTTGGGATTGAAAGGGTTTACACAGTTACTTGTTCTTCATTAACTTGTGTGTTGTGGTTTTAAGGCTTGCACGCTCTCTTTAGTTATGTTTCTTTGTTCCATTTTGCAGACCTGGCAAACCAGGTACAACTGCCACTGGTCGTGGTGTGTTGTCGTTATCGGGACTGAGTCATGGAGTGGTGCGGGTTGACAAAGAAGGATCCCTCACCTCTTTGACTCTGCAGGATTGCGGCATTGTGCTTCCAGGAGGTACATAGCATAGACTCCTCTCTCAATAGGTCTCCTTTGTTTTCATCGTGCATGTACTTACGGGCAGAAATTGCATTATAGAGATTTTAGATTACTCTTTCATTCCTAACACACGCATTCTCACATCAGGCCGCAAGAGTCAATATGGCATGGTTTATCTGGACGAGAGAGACTGGTTTCTCTTTCTTAGTTCCTCGCAATCAAATTTCACGAAAGTGTTGGTTGCTTTTTTGGCGCAATGTTAGAACCGTTTGAACGGCCTCCGCACAACTTTGTTTTTACGTCCAACATTTGCCCAACATCCATTGAACTTTAGTTGAACGAGTGTTGGTCAAATGCTGAAACCGTTTAAACAGGCCTTAAAGTTCATTAAAGATGATAAACTTCAAGAAATTTGTTTACATGTAAATTTGGATCTTTTTTCTTCATTTTCGATTTGGGGGAGAATTGTAATATGTTACCTAGATCGTATAGCTGGGCATGCCAGAAATTGATAACTTGAGACCTCCCCTGTTTAAGAGTTTGAAGAAGGCAATGTAAGAATCACAGTGAGGGCTTTAGAGCTAAGTGTGAAGTAATGTTATTGCAATTACTCTACATCCAAAAATTTAAGGTTATATGAAGTTCTTCACTGTTAAAATTGAGAAAAAAAAATTGCATACATTCTTAAACCTATAATCTATGGAGTGTATAATGCACATTCTCTGCTTGCAAAGCCATTCTTTATGATTATTACCTATTCTGTTGTTGAGTTCTCATTGTCGTTGTTGCTTTTCTCTCCGTTGTTAATATCGTTTTTTTTTTTTCTTTTCGTTTCTCTTTCATTACCCTTGAAGCCAAGATAGGTGTTGTGAGAGTGGACGGTCCACCATACTTGTGTAAAAGTGACGAGGTTGGTGAACTGTGCATATCAAGTGGAGCCACAGGGAGTGCATACTGGGGACTCGCGGGCAAAACAAATTACACGTTCAAGGTAACTGGTTAATTTGCCTTCCACCTTCAATTAAAATAGTTATGTTGATTGTACCAGACTTGGCAAGCGGGACTTTTGAGTTTAGTCTAACGTATGAGTAACGTTGAGTAACGGAAGCAACAGTGAGCTTCTCGTCTTTACGTGGTTGAAGCAAAACTATGACTAACAAATTAATCAAATACACGAACCGGGCAATGATCTCCAAATCGCAGCTGCATGTAATAGTGCACTTTTTTTTTGTTTAAGTGAAGGATTGGAAATCGTTTGGCTTTCCTTTTATAAGACTGTCCATTTCCATACTACACGTAGAGCTAACGTAAGTGGTTTTTGTGGGAGTTGCCCTCTGGAGACAATTTGAGTATCGACTTCACATGGCTGAGGGTTATCCAACCCGTCTTGCAATACTCAAAGATCATTTCATTGCCACCTCATTGCGGCTTAGGTGAAAGGAAAAGGAAAGGATAGGAATTTTATTTAAGTGTCTAGTCGATTTAGCGCTGGAGCACTAATTGGAGATATACCAAACATTGCGAGTGCATTCAATTCTGGAAAATGACCATCTGTGAATTTTACTTGCTTGACTTTAACCTTACAACAAACTGCATTGGGGCAACAATATATGTTGAACTGCATTTAATTATGTCCGGACAATATACCAGGACGTCTGATACATCTCCCGAAATACAGATCTATTCAAGAGAATATTGATTGGATTTTTATTCCAAATATTCCAAAAACATTGGTGAGATTACCATTCCCCTTATTAACACGGATGAAATGATATATGAAATGGATCATATATGAACTGCGGATATGAAGTGAAGTGAAGCTATGATATCGATCCTCGCAGTTATGAACGCAATGTTTGCAAAAATTGCGTTCATAACTGCGAGGATCATAGCTTCACTTGATTCCCCCTATTCTTGTTATCCTATCTTTATCCTTTAGCTTCTGTGATTGATTTAATTTTTCTCTAACGCAAATATAAAGCATGTAGGTGACATGTCTTCATAGTAACTGCCCCGATTAGCCACACTATTTGCAGGTAGTCTGTGTTTGTAATACGCCATTTCCAAGTTCATGTCTGCCTTCTCTTCAAAGCGAGTCTAAATGCGAAGTTTTTGTGATGGTAATTAGTTCTACTTTACATATGAATGAAACTAATTTTCATAAGAAAAGCTTCGCAATTAGACTCGCCTTAAAGAGGAGGCAGACATGAACTCGAAAATGGCCAATTCCATTTTGGATTGGTATTGTAGTTTTTGTAGTGGGCTGCCTGTAGTGCGCAGGAACCATAGTTACGCTAATGGACCGATCTTCTTGCTGATCTTCTCTCGTGTTCCCTTGTTGATGATTAACTATCGGGCAAACGTACCCCACGCCTTGTCGATCTTTGTTCGTTTTCACTCGTCACTGATCCAAAGATCCGGTTTCCTTTGCAGAGAGGTAATGAAGCCAATAGCGTGCGTAGGAGGTCGTTTGACTGCTTGTTTGGCTATGTTCGAATTCTCCTTGTGTAGACCTATCGTGAACTTATAGAATGCCTATTTGTTGTTGCTGTTGTGGTTGTTGTCTGACAAAATCCTTTGCTAGTTATTCAGTCAGTCATTTTTTCACCACCCCCCCCCCCCCCACCCCCTTTCATTCATTCATTCATTCACACTTACTAGAACCATTTAATTTTGCTGTTTTTTTAAATTACTTTTTGTCGTTCTAGTTACAACCAACATTAGATGACGGAGCACCATTTGAACAGTATCCACTCAGTGACTTTGTTCGAACTGGTTTACTGGGATTCTTAGGACCTGTAAGAAACAGTTTTCATTTAATTTAATTTACACTCAACAAAAATACCGGTACGGTAGGAATGCAATAAAATGGTCACAGATTTGTTTTGGAGTCCCAGTTAAGTTGCTATGGCAACCACGAGCGGCAGCTACCAAGAGAGGCGATGTGGAAAAAATAGCCGTCTGTTTCCTACTTCTCAATGAAAAAAAGATGCAAAATATATAAATATAAAAGAAAAGAGAAAAACGATAATACAACTAATATTACTCACACTTGGATTAAAGCTTTTTTTCTTACCTGGGGTGTGAGCCTAACAATAATGTTGAAGGTTATCTCAAGGGTGGTTTTGAAATTCTTTTGGGTACAAGTTCCCCCACAAGGTTTATGTTACATACCCCCTTCCCCCCCCTTCCCCCCCCTCCCCCCCCCCCCCCCCGGTTGTCATGCACTTCCTGGCATGCATCGATCCCTTTTATTTCTTCTTTCACGTGAAAATGTGAGTTTTGCAATAATAGCTTTCATATCAGAGAGACTCGCTTTTTTTGTATCCTGGATGTTTTACTTGATCGGATGATGTCCTACAAGTTGTCATTTTTCTTTTACTTTCGCTCTAGGGTGGACTGGTGTTTGTGTGTGGTACAGCAGATGGCATAATCAAAGTGAGTGGTAGAAGACATAACTGTGATGACTTAAAAGCCACCATCCTGGCTGTGGATCCAATTAAATTTGTCTACAGAGGCAGGTCAGTCATTAAACGCTATAGGGCTATGGATGGGTTACGTTTTCGCATACGTTTGCCGTGTAGCACTTATATTTCAACACTCACATGGTTTACAGAGGTAGAAAACTAGCACTTCACATTACCCTTCAATAGTTAATTCTGTTGAAATAAAAGTGCTACACGGCCAACGTTTGCGAAAACGTAACCGTTCCTTGTACTTGTACATATCCATTGCCATGAAATTGTCATCTCCAATTCCTACGACCTGCTCTCGTTTGGTCTTGTAGCTCAGTCGGCGGAGCGGCGGTGATCTGGCCCGAGGGTCGTGGGTTCGGTTTCCACCCAGTCCCTAGTTAGAGTTTTCTCTGTCCTTGCGTGGGCCCAATCCTATTAGTAGGGCTAACGCTCACATGGTTTACATGGATAGAAAACTAGCACTTCACATTACTCTCCAATAGTTAAAGGACTAGGTTGCGCGCTCTCACATTCCACATCAGCGAGGTCGACGAGATGGTCGACTGCAACACAAAATTTATGTTTGAGTTATTGTTGTAATTTTTCGACTGTTGCAACTCGTCTGCTATCTAGAGTGTGAATCAACGGTCCAGGAAATGTACATCTTTGACGGCTTTGTTGTTAATCGAGAAGAACAGAAAACTGTCGTCGTCTCTTCATTTCCTCCAAGCAAGCCAAAACCACAACATCATTTCGCTCCTATAGGGGGTTAGGGCCAAAAATCAATACAGTACGTACCCCCAACAGCTCGGGTAGCTCTAGCGTCAGAAATGAAAACTCTACTACGAAAGCGACCACCTTTACTTTCTTTTGTCGTTTTGTTAAGTAGACCTACTGCCCTCATTTCCAAACAAAAATTCTTTTCAAATTTGTGTCTTTAAGCGCTTATATACGTCTGCGTTCGCAGTCTAGCAGTGAATCCCCTCTAGAGAATTGGTTTGAAAACCGGTTAAAGCCTCCTTAAACTCTGAGCATTCTAGGCTCATCTTAGAAACCTAGGTTTAGGTCACATTGCCAGCGTGGCATCAGTACACTCTTTAAATTCTTGTCCTTTTTCCTCCAGAATTGCTATTTTCTCAACAACTGTTCTTAAAGATGACAGAATAGTTGTCGTCGCTGAGCAGAGGCCACAGTGCACGGAAGAAGAGGTTGGTAAAAAGAGACTGAACCATTATTGGAGTGTTCTTTATGGGACAGGTGCAGGAGTATTGAGAAGTTGCGAATGCGAACCAAATGACTGCCTCACAAGTTGAAGTGGGAAAAGAAGCATGTTAAGCCATTGACTCCTAAACCATCTGTAAAATTAATTGTCCTAAATTATCGTCCTAAATTGTCTGGCGTTAGACAGAGCAAAATCTGTGAAGTCTCTCTCCTAGGAGTCAGTTTGTCAAGACGTTGAGATTATCACAGTTATGAAAGGAAATTCTGAAAAATCAGACCTTCCTTTCGCTACTGCTTATATTATGTAGCGAT
>NC_090882.1:13307847-13327847 GCF_036669935.1 Montipora foliosa | reverse complement strand
GCCCTTTACGTGGCATGGAGGTTACCTTTATTAATGATGGGGAAGATAAAGTGATGAATTCAAAGTCCGTTCGTGTTGTTGCAGTTTTAATATTGATCGAAGTATTACATCGTTTCCAGACCGCAATTAAGTCAAGAAAAAGGAAAAGCTTATCCCTCATTTCGAAACATTTAATCGCCTCCTCTAAGCACCTTCGCCTCTTGATACATTCCCTCCCGGTTACTAGCTGTCCCCACACCCCTTGCGAAGTTGTGTACGACCAGAGCCATCTGCACATAATTTCAGCGGAATATGAGATCTTTTTGCGAGAGAGGGGAGGGTGTGGATAAAGTTTTTCTTCCAAACGCTCGTGGGGACTCACCTGGGTGACATAAGTATGACTTGGGCCATGATCACTCAAGCTAGTTGCATGTTATAGGGAACAGTAGCTTCTTTACTTACGACAAGTCAACTGCACAAAAGAGCAGAGCGTGTTGCTCAGATGGCGGTGGAACAAGGTCGCCTGAGCTCTGGTGATAATGTGGCACTTGTTTTTACACCTGGTAAGCATGCCTTGTTTAGTAAATTTGTATGCTAGATTGAGGGAGGAAAAATGTCATTTTCGCTTTTTGCTGTTGTGAAAGTAACATAATTTACACTGATTTTGACTCGTTTAAATTTATTAGGGAGATGCAAAAGTCGTGAGGCGCTTTTGCCGTTGCTATAGGTAATCACATGAGTGCAGTTTCGAATAATTAAGCACGAGTCAGTTTTTTCAAAGACGAACAAAATTGCAAGATCCCGTAGGCCGAGTACAAAAAAACAAAACAATTTACTCGTGCTTAATTATTCCAAATTACACGGGAAATCATGTGACTACTTATCAATACTAGTAATAATCTCGGATTATTGAAGTGGCTTCGGCAGTCGCCCAGCTTGTATTTCCGTAGGGTTCCAAGCTATAAGACTGAGCATGTGGCAAAACGAGACTGTCAACAAATCGAGATCAATACACGTGCGAAAATCTACGCGAGGGTGGCCCCTGCCAAAAACAAAAGAATCTTTTGGGCGGCTATTTGGTGTCCCTTAAAGAGAAAAATCTCGATTCCTTTTGGCAAGACCACACAATCACCCAATCTGAGCAAAATTACGACGCGTTCTCCTTCCATCGAACGCAAATTTACCAGGAAACAATTCGAGATGAGATTATCGGAACGCGCTTTTCTGCACTGTGTTACCTGGAAGTTGCATTTCTCTTAACCATCCTGAATGGAGAAAATTTTCCATGTATATTATTAAGAAAGTAACAGGCTTTACAGTGGTTTGAGGTACAGAAGTTGGGAGTCGTTTTTTTTCTTTTTTTAAAGTAACAGGCCTTACATTGGTTAAGACCGGTTTGAAGGTATTTGGGAAGGCGCAAAAGTCGGGAGGCCGTGTTGAGTAGCGAGGATAGATTGGGGGGGAGAGGGGGGGGGGGGGGCGCTTAGCATGAAGACGCACAGCGTGAAAATCCCACCCGTACCTTCGACTGTAATTTGTGTGGGGCAATCACGAGCAGCATGCCACCAGGTCGGGTTTCAAAAGGTTTTTTTTTTCTTAATACACACGGCTCTACAACCTTCAAGATACCATAGCGATAAATAGGAGGCCAATACCTCACTCATTTATTTTAGTAAATGAGTCCAAAGTTTAATCAAGTAATGCTGGGATCCTCGCAGTTATGAACGCAATTTTAGCAATTGCGTCGAGAAGTCTGAAAAATTCAGGACTTCGACGGGGTCTGAACCCGTGCATCGCGATACCGGTGCATTGCTCTAACCAACTGAGCTATGAAGCCACTGACGGTGGGAGTTGGTCATTTGTGGGTTCTAATTTTCCCGTGAGGGATGAATCAATGAACGAAATAAATCATATGCTGAACTGCGGATATGAAATCAAGTAATGCTATGATCGTCGGAGTTTTGGACGCTGCGAGGATCATATAGCATTACTTGATTTCATATCCGTGGTTCAGTTTATGATTCATTTCATATATCATTTCGTTCATCTAGTCCAAAGTTTCTTTCTTGTTTGTTTTAGGTGTGGACTTTATTGTTGCAGTCTTTGCTTGTCTATATGCAGGTAAGAATGATTATCTTAAGAACCTAACTGTAGATGATGAAATAAGTTAGCTTAAGCTTGATTTTCATTGGCAACACAAGCACAGGCGCAAGTAGCCTATACTAAGTGAAAACGACCGTCGACATAAGCATAAGCACGTGTCTAAACATGTAATGTTTTCAGACGCGGATAATCTAGAACGTGTGCTCTAATTGGCCAGACAGTGCAAGACGTATCAAATTTCCTGGTTCTGATGCCGTCTTTCGTTTTCACACGGCGTAAGGCGAACGCCAGCTCAAGCTCAATCATAAGGAGAGGAAAAATGTTGATCCTTGGGCTTGTGCTTGCGGTTATGTTTATTCTTGTGTCGAGGATGTTTTCACGGTGTAATGAGAGCTGTTATCATATGCTTGCGCTTGCGTAGTTGCTTGCGTCGCTGGTGAAAACCAGGCTTTAGGGAGTCACTCGATGGGTGCGATCAATGTTTTGAAAGGACGAACGTTTCAGCGACTCTAGTTTGAGAACTTTCAAGAGATCTCGAATATCTATTTATTTCGAATTTAGGAGAAGATCGTGCGGGTTTTTTTTTGTTTTTGATACAATCCAATACATTTTCTCTATTGACTCTCGATGCTTTGTCTTAGTTTGTATATAGGTTTTCAATAAAAAATTGTCAAGTACTTGTGAAGAATTTAAATTTCGTGGCTGGTATGACGCGGCGTTTCGTCTCGGCCAAGAGACTCATCAGATACTTTTCGAATTCCAGCAAACTCGTTGAGCATCGCGCTCAAAGTCCCGTTCGCGAAGTCAAGATGTTAGCAGTCTGGCCTTCTATCGCAAAAGGATTCCCAACCGCAAAGTTCACGAGTTATATGCAATAAAATATTGTCAAGTACTTGTGAAGAATTTAAATTTCGTGGCTGGTATGACGCGGCGTTTCGTCTCGGCCAAGAGACTCATCAGATACTTTTCAGTGTGTTTATTTTTTTTTCTCGTTTAGTAGCGTTGTCAAATATAACCTTCTGCAAATGAAAGTTATTTATAGGATGACTGTACAAGCCCGAGTCTTTCTGGCGATATGCTTTGTTTTGTTTAACCAATTTCTTTTCTCAGGTCTCATTCCAGTGCCCATCCGACCCCCTCACGCCAACAACATCAGCACGACCCTCCCCACCGTCAAAATGGTCATTGACGTCAGCAAGTCACGTGCTGTGCTGACCACTCATAACATTGCCAAGGCGTTAAGATCCAAGGAAGCGGTCGGTGTTGTGGATATCAAGTCGTGGCCCACAGTGGTGGAGATCGATGATGCGCCAAAGAAGAAACTGGTAAATCCATACAGGGCACCCACACCGGAAATGATTGCATATCTGGATTTTAGTGTTTCAACAACGGGACTGTTGTCTGGAGTGAAGGTATGAAATTGTTGTGCTTACTGCACCGCTGTGTTCCATGGTACATTTTCATGCAAATTAGCCGAACACTAGCGAGGTTTTCTATCGTCAAAGGGGCTTACGATATTTGCATCTCGTTGTACAATGCTAAAGATTTCTCTTACTAATGGAAATCTACATTAATGAGGCAGTTTGTTTTTTCGCACTACAGACCACAATATGAACAGCGATGTATAAGCGCTATATAAATGCCATTATTTATTTATTTTTATGTTCGAATCGTGGGCTGAAAGACAAGAAGATGAACAATCAAATCGACAAACAAAGTGGCTAATCGATTTTGGTATCACGTCTGCTCAGCCAGTGTTTGAGGGGAAATCCTAGACTGCTAGCAGTGCCTTCTGTGCCAGTCGAGCCGCATTCTTTTAAATTCAATCGTGTTTTGTCACGCAATCGAGAGAGCTTTCCCCTCTTCCCCGAGCCTCTTTCGTCCTTTAATCTCGATTGCGTGACAAAACACAATTGTCTCAAAAAGCCCGCGGTTCGACGGACACAGGAAAGGGACTAGTATGATTCTAAGGAAATCAGGGGTTTTTTCGGTCTCAGGAACGCTGGAAACATGGCAGTCTCGATTCAAAATTATCCGGGGGTAGTCTGCAGCCGGAGCTCCGTAGTAGCTCACACCTTTAAATTCTCGTGACCAACCCTCAAACGGAAAAGAAGCGACCGTTTCCTTTGAGCCTTGTTTACTATTCACCAATGAACTCATGGTGAATAGTCAACAAGCGACAATTGTTAACAAGCCTACTTGTGACCTTTTTTTCTTTCTCTAGAGTTGCCAAACTACTGTCCACCCGAATTATTCCCGTTTCCTTTTTTATATCATTGCAAATTTTCGTGCTTGGTGGTATTTTTTTTCCTAGATGTCTCACTCGGCAGTTACCGGGCTCTGTCGGTCCATGAAGCTGGCTTGTGAACTCTACCCTTCTCGTGACATTGCTGTTTGCCTGGATCCTTACTGTGGATTAGGCTTTTTGCTATGGTGTTTGACAGGGTAAGGGAAATGGTCGAACTGACTCGTACATGCCCAATACATTCATGCTCCTTTGCATACACCCGTCACAATGTGTCACAAGTTGTCTTCTAAAGACCTTTATGCATTGTATCGACCTTTTGTGGAGGGTTCTGGTTAAGGTCGTGGTTAGCGGGTCACTTTTTGACGCCTACATCAAGTAACGTGAATGTCATTATTTCGCTCCGGTGGACAAATTACTTTCTCAATTGAATCTAATAATGACTCGAAGAACATGTGAAAAACGGTTGTGATTTGAAGAAGACGCAAGTACCATACCTCCGTAACAGGGTACCATGATTGGCTTAGTGAACAATAGACTACACTTAATTTTTCATAAGAAAATGGTACAACAGAAACCATGAGTATGCAGCGAAAAAAATAGTTTGAAGGTCAAGAAACGACGACGGCTATGGCAAACACAACGGCACAAAACAATAATTTTGTTGGTTAAACGAGAAAAATAATGTACGGCGCGCATTTTGGCGTCTATTTTTGCGGTGCTTCGTGCTTAAAAACGACACCAGTTTTAGAAACCGCTGCGGAACTGCTTTCCACAACGCTTCACGCAACGAGTTTTTCTAGTATTTTGCGTTGTAACATCTGTCCTGCAACATGCAACAGTTTATGTGATCATCGAAAACGAGACAAGTTGCGAGAAACGTGGCCAATTGTAACACCTATCAAACAACGTTTTGGCATTGTAAGAACTTTTGTCGCAACAAAATTGCGAGACAAGTTGCAAGAAAAATTGCCGAGTGTAACGGCGCCTATAATCTGCTAAACGCCTACTGTGTCGCCGAAAAGATCCGAGAGAAAATCATCAAAAAATGATGTGCCAAAGATGGTAAAATAAACCTGTTTAAAGAAACAAATGTATATTTGAAGTGCTGGTAAAAGACGGCTTGAAGCCGGAAGTGATCCTTGCAGTTATCTGGACAATTTAGAGCGGTTTTCAATTGAGTGTCGAAGGTAATTAGCGAATTACTTTGGTTTTAAATTACTTCACTCAGTGATTGGTTCAAAGTTCCCGCACCACTTTTTCAACCAATTAGAAGTGAGACCAAAACCAGTCGTGTCTTGCGCGTGCACATTTTCCCGCGCTTTGTGTCGGCTACGTGTAATTACTTCGAGTTTTGATTGGTTTACTGGATTGTCTCCGTCCTTTTTGATTGGCCAAAGTAATTACTTTGGTTTTGGTTTTACGACACTCATTTGAAAACCGCTCTAAGCAATTGTCTCTTATAGAAACCTGAAAAGTTCAGGCGGCTCCAACGGGATTGGAACCCATGACCTCTGCGATGCTAGTGCAATGCTAGTGCAATGTTAGTGCAATGCTAGTGCAATGCTAGTGCAATGCTAGTGCAATGCTCCACCAACTAAGCTATGAAGTCACTCAGGTGGGAGCAGGTCAATTTGTTGGGTTCGTGTGTTTCCGTGAAGGAGAAAAGAAGTGCTCATCACTTACGTTGTTATGGCGTGGAATCAGACAATACCCGTCATGTAGTTGATTGTTTAGTCATTCTCCTTGTGTTAACGATTCTCTGTCATTTCTTATTTTAGCGTCTATTCTGGACATCACACGATTTTAATTCCTCCTGGGGATCTGGAGACCAACCCGGCTTTGTGGCTATCAGTAGTTAGCCAATATAAAGGTGAACATTGTCACACTCTCTGTAAGCAACTTTCGAATGATTATATTTAAGCCAGCAATCGTGTTAAAGGAATGTTCGATATAAATTTTCTGCTCACGAGCTCAGTACATTGTCAAGCAGACTGGTGACGAGAATAAATCATGACACCTCATTGAAGTTGCGTAGTATTTTTCCGAGTCCCGAAGGGGCGAAGAAAAAAACGAGGACGACCAAATATGGTAAAATGACATAATCGTGGAGTGATACAGACATTTGAGTATCACCGGAGGTTTTTCTTTCTAGATATATCATCAAATAGGCCATTTTCGAAATATTCAATATTTAGCTTGATAGTGAGGCATAGAGGACAAAAACAATAGAAACAAGTTGCAATTAATGTGAAAGATATTAGCATATCATCTCCTTTCCTTTGTCTTTGTCCTCTAAACCTCTCTTTCAAGCTGAATTTTAATATATCGAAAGTGGCCTCTTCCCATGTATGGCTGTCAGTAAGGAGAATTGACGTTCAGATGTTTGGAGTGAAAGGGTTTTAAGCTTTGTTCTTTAAAGTAAACTGTTGGTCTGTTTGCATTTGAAACAAAAATCAACTGGAAAACTAGACACTGATGCTTATGAACGAGTTCCTGCCACTCCCAAGTAATATCAATGAAAATGCAGTAGTTACTGGAATCGACGAATCGATATCTTTTACTGTTCCAGTTGACCATCTTCCTGAGTGGCCCCAAGGGGCATCATTTGGGTTTGGCTTGCTCTAAGTTGAGATTGGCTTTTTGATCGCAATAGTGACGGAGTAATAACATGTGATTGCTTGGTTTTTAGGCCGTTTCGGAGTGTTGAATATTCTATCGTCTGGAACATTTCGTGTCCTTTTATGGTGTCTATGAATATATTTCAAGGGCGTTTTTTTACATTCTGAGTAAATCGGTTACACGTAGCGTTTTCGTGACCCAACAGCCAAGTGCATTGCGAAGGGAAAGGGGTGGCTGATGCTACCACAAATGGCAAAAAATACATTCGTGTCAATTGAAAGGAAACGAGCACAGACTGTATTGACCCGAGTCGCTAAAATACACAACTGCCTACGTGACACCTCTGTTTATGTCCGTATTATTTTATCTTGCTTCGGTTGCCTTGTATAACGAAGTTCTTTGGTTTGTTTACTCATCACCAGTCCGTGACACGTTCTGTTCCTACCCCGTGATGGATTTGTGCACAAAGGGCTTGGGTCAGTCAATACCAGCTCTCAAGGTAAGCTTTGAATGTTTAAGCTGTGAATGACGCGTTCATGACGTAGAGTCTCAGTACTTGCTCTTTGCAAAATTAATTAGTGTGCATTAATTGATCTTTATTGAAGGATTTCCTTTTGTTCGCCTATTATTCATCCGTGCATACGGAACCCGCGCCCGCAGTGCGCGCGGCAGTCAAAACTGTGCTATCCTGTCAGTCCTTTGCCCTTTCACCAGCAATGGTGCTTTTCTGTGCGTAAACGATATTGTCTATCTACCCTGTCTTCCCTAACTTAACACAAGTAAATGCATTCTCAATACAGTTTTGACGTCTTCTTACACTTGATTCGAAAATACCAGACTGAATTTGTCGTAAAATACTTAGAAAAAGCAACAAATAACAGCCAGAGCACAACAGATGACGTTCGAATTGCCGCTCGCTGGCAATTCAGTTTTGGCACCAAAGCATGAGGACAAAAAAAGGTGCCATAAAATCTTTGAAATGGGTTTCTGGTCCTTTAATTGCAAACAGTTGACGTGACGTTGGATAGCACAGTTTTTTTCCCGATCGTATGCACGGATAGTTAGTCAAAGTAACCCGCCAAGGATAGTGTTTATGTTATTGTCATGAAGTGTCACTTTGCTAATTTTAATGAAGTTAAAGTGTGAGGTCCTTGTATGTGTAACTCTGAATCGACATTGCAAAAGTTCTCACTAAGGATACGTTTGCGAAGTGAGACGGTCAACAGTTATTCAATCACAGTAGCGGCTTTCGCAGATAAATTCAATCATGTTTAGTTCACGCTAAAGAAGAGACTAAATCACCACTGGAAGCCTTCTGGATGTTCTTGTGCGTTTTTTGTCTCCCGTTAATAGTTGTGTAAACAATTTCTCGTTTCACACTAACTCTCAACTAGAATTTCCCTTTCGACGTCAACGAGTCCGTGGACAGTCTAATAGTCATACATAATGATTAGTTTTTAGAAAGAATTTAGTATCCTATGATGGGAGAATTCCTTAAGTGTTGGTTATTGCGTTCTAAACTTTTTCGAGTCAACTTAACCTGAGTAAAATCGTATGACTGTGGTGTGGTGTTACCCGATTTTCCATATTTGACTTCAATAAAGAATTAATGAAGAAAGGTTTCTCCACTTTTGTAACCACAAGTTCCCCCTTTTTTGCAGGCCAAGGGCGTCAACTTAACTTGTGTTCGGAACTGCGTCGTTGTAGCCGAAGAAAGGCCGCGGATCAACTTGACTACAGCTTTCTCTACTCTCTTTTCTGGTTTGGGTCTGTCTCCCCGCGCCGTCAGTACATCGTTCGGATCTAGAGCAAACGTTGCAATTTGCACTCAGGTTTGAATGTTCTTACTGTTTGTACTGTTTTTTCCAAGGACCTTGGGGAGATTCGAGAGTTTTCGAATTTGATAGTGAGGTTAGAGCGAGTTTCAATTGAGTGTCGTAAAACCAAAACCAAAGTAATTACTTTGGCCAATCAAAAAGGATAGAGGCAATCCAGTAAACCAATCAAAACTCGAAGTAATTACACGTAGCCGACACAAAGCGCGGGAAAATGTGCACGCACGAGCCACGATTGGTTTTGGTCTCACTTCTGATTGGTTGAAAAAGTGGCGCGAGAACTTTGAACCAATCACCAAGTGAAGTAATGCAAAACCAAAACAATTCGCTAATTACTTTCAACACTCAATTGAAAACCGCTCTATGTCTTGAGCCAATCAGACGAGCCAATCACAACGCAGACGACGTGGGTGTAGCCGGCGCGGGAAAACACATGCAAGCAGTCCTTGGCTAAGGATTATAGCGCGAAAAGTTTAAGCCAATCAACTCGCTAAACTTCGCAAAATTAGAACCCAACGTAATCTCAACATAACTTTCAACACTCATTTGAAAACTTTTTCAATCAGAAAGATGTTCTTCACACTCCTGACCATCTTGATTTTTTTCCATTAGGGAGCATCCACTCCTGAGGCATCTAGTGTCTATGTAGACACGAGGGCGTTACGAAACGACAGGTAAGCAAAGAGTTTCCTGTTGATAATTAAATACTGTAAAAGGTGCGTTTGGGATACTGCAGATTGAGAATATATTCCAGCAATGTTCTATTCCTGACTTTCCTGCTTCTATGGCATCAGTAATACATACATACATACATACATACATACATACATACATTCAATACATACTTAATTGACCGCTCCCCAAAGGGGCTTTTCAGGGCCAATGAAACACAACGAAACGACGGAACAGAACAACAACAACTGCTAAGAATCCCAACTGGCCGGAGGCAAACCAGTTGGCTATTTACAAGGGGAAGTTGAACCAGGGACTACCAGGATCAAATTCAACGAGTGGTCAGAGCGGGTCTTGAATCCGGGATCTCTGGATCTCAAGGCAAGCGCTCTAACCACTGGGCCACACTACCTCCTTGAGTAGTTACTAACTATTCGCCACGAACATATAATGTTTGTGAAAAATTTTGTAGTCCACCTTAATTATAGCGCTGTTGCAAGCACCTCCCTTCCTTCTTTTTATGTAAGGTCTTAAAGATGTCGTGATTTATGTCTTGTTTGTATACCTGTGGCCGTGTGGTGCGTAGATTGTAGTCATTCAGTCTTTGTGAATTATCATGCAAGCTACAGGGAAAAGGAAAGTTAAAAACAAAAAAAACAATTTGTCGACACTGAGGTAAAGATATGTTGTAAGATATATATTACCACACAAACTAATAAAGTAGCGGAGGAAAGAGTTTCTCAACAAAGCAGTTCTGATCGCAGGAAGCCATTTGTGTTCCCATTGGCAGATGGGAGGTGAATAGTACTTAATAATCATGTCCAAGATAGCAATCAAAAGCGATGACTGATGAGCTAATTAAGGAGGCTCGAGAGAGTTTCAACTCTTAAAAGACACACTCTTTGTATCGAATGACGCTACAACACTGTATCACGTAACAGCAATGTTATGGTACCATATGAAACACCGATTATTTCCAAACAAGATGTGATCATTGTTATGATGTAATAAGTTACCATGGCAACGAGAAAGCCCAGTAAAAACACCCTATATTTTGTATTTAGTTGCTCATATCTCAAAAACGAACTCGGTGACACCCCTTTTTTAATTTCTGAAAAGTGATTAGAAGGCCACAATAAAACTTTCGGCAAAGTTTAAAAAATTATGTCTAGCGGATTCAGAGCCACCAAAAAAAAATCGCAGAATTAAGGTGGCTCTGAATCTGTCAGACATATTTTTCTTAATCTTCGCAGTAAGTTTCATCTTGCCCCTCTGATTACTTTTCCGAAATAAAAAATAGGGGTCACTGAGTTCGTTTTTGAGATATAAGCAACTAAAGACAAAATAAAGGGTGTATTTACAGGGCTTGCCCGTTGCCACAGTGACATATTACGTCACAATAATGACTGTATCTTGTTCAGCAATAAT
Source organism: Montipora foliosa (assembly GCF_036669935.1). Classification (NCBI taxonomy): domain Eukaryota; kingdom Metazoa; phylum Cnidaria; class Anthozoa; order Scleractinia; family Acroporidae; genus Montipora; species Montipora foliosa. Next base: position 13,316,963 of record NC_090882.1, on the reverse strand, counting down.
TTGGTACCACAATATTGCTAATAAGGGAATAACATGACTTTTTAAGGGAATATTGTTTATTTGGTGCAAATAAACAATATTCCCGAAAAAAGTCATGTCATTATCACTATTATCAATAAACAAGGCCAAATGATATCAAGAATTCGAGTTTTAATAATACAAGCTAAGTGAATAACGAATTCAAAGTCACTTCAAATCATCATGTAAGTGTTGATTGAACAAGCTATTAAAGAATCTACTCAGTCCAGTGAACTTATTTAAAATTACCGAAAAAATGCGTAAAATCGTCTATAAATAATAGGCATATCACAAAGTTGAAGCAAGAACCAATCAGCTGTAGGGCTGATAATGCATTAGCAGCCCGCTGTCAGTCTTTTGCGGCCCGCTGAGCGTGTGTTTTGAAGAGGCCGATTTTCTATGTGGCCGCGTATATTTATAAAAGTACATGATACAACGTTGTGGTGCCGATCCTTCTAATAAGAGCGTTTACTTGGAAGCGTTGAAACTGGTTTGAGCCGCCTTAAGTGACAATTATAGCTAGGGCCCGTTTAGACGGGGACAACATGTTGCTCTAACACCATCAAACATGTCTGCGCAAAGTGTCGGACGCTGTCGGCTGAAAGATTTGAACGACTTTTTCTCGTTGTCATGCAGGGTGACCCTTGTGGAACGAGGAAGTCCAAATAGCCTATGTCTTCTGGAATCCGGCAAGGTATGAGCACTCGCGTCTGTAATTAGTTTAAAGGGTGGCCAGGAGGAGGTATTGTTGAGGCTGATGCATGAAACCCGCCGTTTTGGCTGCCGGAGTGTTCGACGTAGCAGAGAGATTTAGCAACGGGGAAAAAGGAGATTTACATCTTCAAATTTAGTGCAAAATTGCAGACAGAAAACTTCTCGGAAGTCCTACTTTAAATATGCATTTTGCCCATTCGGCCGTTTTTTCATTTTTCTTCGCAATAAGCGAATGAAATGCAATGGCACCGAAATCACAGAGCTGTTGGAACTATTGATAATGGCATGACATGTATTTGCAGAGATCGAGAAGAAACAATTGACGAAAAAAAATTGTCGTGTAAAATACCAAGCTACCACCCATTGCCCTTGGGCTTTTCTGATTGCCCTTCGGTTGTAAAACGGAAAAGGAATGCATTTTGATATCAAATGGTTTTAACGATGACTTTTTCATGAACAGATTTTGCCCGGTGTTAAAGTGGTGATCGCCAACCCAGAAACGAAAGGAATGTGCGCTGACTCTCATCTCGGAGAGGTAAGTTGTGTTAAAATTTCTACATCACGCAACGCTAATCCCAGCATTGCGTGACGTGACCGACGTCAGCTTTTGGATGACGCCAAGTGGAACAACTTCACGGATGGCCAAACGTTTGTGAATTGCTCGCGGGATGAACTCTTTTAATACCTTTCTGGTCTTTTTCCCCCGCAGATCTGGGTCAGCAGTCCACACAATGGCAGCGGTTACTTCGCAACAGGCGAGGATACTCAGAGCGAAGATCGGTTTAATGCCAAACTCACGACAGGTCCCTCTGGAGACATGGGGGTACAGTACGCTCGAACGGGCTATCTGGGATTTATAAAGAGGACCGATTTCACGCAGACGGATGGAGGTACATTACGTTTCTTTTTTGATGCTTAATTAAGGTTCACATACTGTTTGTCCCCTTTCTCTTCTTGAATTAATGTCCAGATGTCTTCTTGTGTCATTTGGTCAAGAGTAGTAATCGTTTCTTGGTATTTAATGTTATAGTCGTTGTGATCCTTTACGACGAAGGACTTTTTTCTGCTCGTTTGGACTGCATTATCTTGCATTCCTCTGCCGTATTTCGCAAAACGACGTCACGTGACTCAAGCCTTTGACTGCAACTTAAGAAAACAAGTCTTAAGGACGATGCCTACTATTGTTATTGCGCATACATTCTGCGCATCTCGAGATACTCGGGTTCCCTATGGTTGATGCTTACTAATACAGGGATATTTTTGCGCTGTTCAAAGCTATGCGGAGAAAGCAAAATTGAGCAAGTGCTCTTGGTATCCAAAAAGACAATTGCTCTAACCATGCATTCTTAAGAGATATTTAACGTTCAATTTGGAAAAGAACGTCATGCATAGCTTTGTAATTTAAAAATATTATTCATTAGTCATTTTTGAAAAATGCGTGGTTACCCCCAATTTTCATTTTTGGATTTCAATAACACTTAAGATATGTTTTTCCCGCATATTCAGTAAACCACGCAAAAATACCTTTAAATTAGTAGGCACCGTCCTTAAAATGATTATAACAGTTACGAGGTCTAATCCAGGCTTCAACCACGACACTTATGTCCAGAATTGCAGGTAATAAGATTCATGCCCACGTTGTTTCGGTTGCCGTTGCTAAAACTGTGTAATGTGAGATTACAGCATCTCTCTTCCCTTTCGTATTTCTCATCAGGTACATTCTTCTTTCTTTTTTTTCTTTCTTTCCTTCCTTTTTCTTCCTTCCTTCTTTTCTTCCTTCCTTTCCTTCTTTCCTTAATTTATGTTTTTTTTTGGCTTCAATAGCACGTCACGACGCGTTATTTGTGGTTGGTCCGCTGGACGAGACAATGATGCTCCGCGGTATGCGTTATCACCCAGTGGACATTGAAAATTCAGTCACGAGATGCCACAGGTCGATATGCGAGAGGTAAAAAAGAGAGGTTTTCTATTGTCATTAATTGTTCTTGGTCCTTTTAGTCTGCGTTTTTCTTTTTTACGAAACTACAAAAAATAATACTGCAGTTTTCGCGAGCTTTGAGTTTGTCTTTGGATCACTGCATTTGTGATTTGCTTAAAAATATCGCACTAAATTCTAAGTCAAATAAAAGGCAAAAGCAAGAGGCAAATTGCGACTTTCTCGCACGTGTTTTCCAGCGCTTAGGGACAGCTGCATGCGCAAGCTTCGCGTATTGATTGGTTTATTTGATTCCGTCACGATAATTCTTGGCTTGAGCTCACGTGATTAGACGGCCATATTGCCTCATATTGGTGTACAAAACAAAAGCACAATGTCGCGCGCGTTTTGCATAATAATATGGCCAAATTCCCAAAGAGCGTTTTCGCTATTGTTCAATATACACCATGACCAACATGGCTGCCATAACGTCAGTTTCAAGCCAAGGATACGAATTGTTTTGTATCTAATTACCTCTAAACTGTAGGAAGTCATACTTTTTGTTAAAATTGGACCGTTTTCTGTATTACCCTGTACTGTATTTGATACAGTACATAAACAAATAAGTTTACGGGCAGAGTTCATCGATTGACCTGCATTTTTAAAATCATTTTCTTATCACTCACTTGTTCTTGGTCTTCTGTTCTCACCCGCAAGAAATCCGAAAAAAATACGCAGCATTTTCGAATTTCGCAGTGGTGTTCCTTGATCCAGGGACTAGACTAGAATATTATCCCAGCCTACATTTAAGAATCATATCCTCTCTCCTTTCTCCTCCATAGTGCGGTCTTTACGTGGACTAACCTCCTAGTGGTAGTGGTAGAACTTGACGCCGAGGAAAGCGAGGCTCTGGACGTAGTGCCATTGGTGACGTCATCGGTACTGGACGAGCAACATTTAATTGTGGGGGTAGTGGTGGTGGTCGACCCCGGAGTGGTACCCATAAATTCACGAGGAGAGAAACAAAGGATGCACTTGAGGGACGGTTTCCTTGCGGACCAACTGGATCCTATTTACGTAGCTTATAATATGTAGGTAGGTCCCTAGCTAAACTCTCCGTTGGTCTGGTGCCCAACGGCAACTGGAATATCTTTAATGCGCGAGTGACACGCGTGCAACGTGGCCAATGCTGTAAATCTTTTAAATTTGTGAGAGTTTTGGCCCTTTTTCAGGTAATAAATTTAACTGCTGTCCTGATTGGGTGTCTTAAGTTTGGTTGTTCCTTTGCTTAAACTATGTTGTAAGGTCAGTTTAAAGAAGTGCGCTGTTATTTGTTATAAAGGTGGAACAAAATTTAGATACCTTTCCCTTAAGCCTGGTTTTCACTAACGACGCAAGCACAGGCGGCAGCACAAGTAACTTATGCTAAGTGAAAACTAACTTCGACATAAGCATAAGCACTCGGTCATTTTTTTTCAAATTCTCATACGCGAGGAATCTGGAACGAGTGCTTTAATTGGTAGACACGACTTAGTAGTAAATTCCCTTGAGCTTATGCCATGTGTCGTTTTCACAAGGCTTAATTAGGACGAACGCATGTGCTTGTGTTTCTGCCTTCATCGAGGCCGTTTTCAGGGTGAAGTAAGAGCTGTTATGCTTGATCTTGTGCCTGCGTTGCAAGTGAAAACCAGGCATTAGGAGCGTAGACAGGAAAAAATAGAACGCGAACGTCGGACTGAAATTTTCGTTTTGCAGAAAACCTCTCAAAGTTGTTTGACATCTGTTCGTGTCTTGCCTGTTTGCTCAAGCGAGACAAGGTAGAATAGAATAATTTTCGGGTCTTTATGACAAGCAGTAGCCTATCGATTCCCGTCTGCCTTTTCACGTAAACATGCTGCAAGATCTCTCTTATGTTAGAGCAGTTTTCAAATGACTGTCGAAATTGATTTCGCGATTGCAATTACTACACTTCGTAATTGGTTTAAAAATCTCTCGCCAGTTTTTCAGCCAACGAGACGGAAAACCAAAACCAACCGCGACTTCAACTGGCGCGCAATTTTCCCGCGCTTTGAGAAAGTTACACGGAATTGCTACGAATTTTGATTGGTTCATTGCGCTGTTTGCACCAGCTGTGATTGGTCCTAGTAATTACTTTGGTATTTGTTTTAAGACACTTAATTGAAAACCGCTCTAAAGTGCTACTATGATTAAAAAATCAACTTCCTTTTTTTCCTTCAGATTTTGATAGTGTGTTTGCGTAACACCTGACTGGCAAAATTTTGAGCCTTGATTTTGGATTTCACGGTCCGCCATTTCTCACGTTCAAAACTGACCCATTGAACCTCAGAGAGTGGGATCAAGGGAAACGTGACGTCATTTACTCACTTGCTTAAAATTTCAGTGCGTAAATGTACCTTTTTCTGTTTGGCTCTTCTGACATGTCAAGTAATGAAAACGTTGAAATTTTCTCTCATGTCCAGCACTTTATGAGAGAGTCTAAACGTTTTTCTTTTTCTTTTTGTGGTCATTGTAATTAGCCTAATTAAGTTAAAACTTTGACTCACTTTGTATCCTGTGCCCGTGTTTGATTTTTTTATGTAGTAATTAGAATTTTGGTGTAAGCCGCCCCCCGTGATGAGCTCATTTAGCTTTTGGGGCAAACATGTATATAAATATTTTTAAATTTAAAAATAAATAAATAAATAAATAAATAAATGCAGCCAAATGTGCAAAACACAAGTTAAAAAAGTCTGAAAGCCCGACACTACTGTGCTGCATATTAATTCAACCGCGTTCACACGCATTGCATTCTTAAACTAGTGAGTTCTCCTCCATCCAGCTCTCTCAAGGTTTTAAAGTTAGTAATGGCGGATCATTAAATTCGAAAATTCCAGTTAAAATAAATAGGTGTCCTTCTTTTTTTAATCAAGGCTTAAAACTTGGGTCACATGGTGTTTTGTTAGCTATTTTTGAAATTCAAAGAAAAAGAAGAATTTATTCTTAAACCGGTGAAGAGTTTATTTATTCGTTCAAAGTTCTGGACTTTGAACCGCAGGAAATAATGTTGTATCCAAATTTGGTTGAGACTTTTTTTCTACAGAAAGTTCTTGTCAGGAAAAAATGACTTTTTGAATCGCTTATTTACTTTCAAAGTTTCTTCGGCGCCGCAAGTTTGAATGATATTTTCCGCTGACTTTCTCGTTCGTAACAACAGGCTTCAGTTATTGAAGATGGTAGCGCCCGAGAAATTTGAAAACAAGAATACGTGATTGTAAATTTTCTTTTTAATTTAATGTGATTGTTACTATTATTTCCTGTAGTTTAATTTCAAAGTTAAATGTTTCGTTTAAGCGAGTCTTCAGGGTTGGGTTATCCCCCGTATCGTTCATTCTCCTAACTAATGCCATAGATTTCTTTGTTTGCTAGTCATGAGAATTTGGTATTGTATCAAAATAACATCCCTTAACTGATAGTAATCTTCATTCCTAATACTTGTTTACCGGACAGTTTAAAGACGGTTTAAAGAATAAAGGGAAGAAGCAAATTTTTTGGCGTGCTAAAATACACCACTGAAGACCGCAACAGTATTTGTACAAAAAGCTGTGATTTTTATTACAAATTAGAAATTAGTTTGTGGTCAGTTTAATTAAGACATTGGTGTCACTTTCTTGAAAATTTATGAAAACGTTTGCGCTCCGAAATCGACTTCAGTAAAACTGATGGGGAATCGCAAATTCAAAGTACCTAAAAGGTTGCATGCCTTAAAACGCTTTGTTGGCGCTCGAAATCCAGGCTTTCGAAGGGCGCACTTCCAGTTTCATTCATTAACTGGGAACACGCCTGAAGGTTGGCGTTAGGCCTTGCAGTTAGTCTTAATTGAAAAAGCGTCTTAGAGGTTGTTGTAATTTACTTCATCCGTTTTTGCTTGAAAGACTGTTTCTTTACCTCTGCATTTTCCTTTGTGAATCTAAGGAGTCACGCAGTCTACAGAGGTGTCACGCGACATCACGCGAGAACCCCCAAATCCGTCAAATCATTTTTTGTCCAATGATGTAGTGATTTGGTGTAGCTACATATTCGGCGGAGGAAGAGAATTTTCTTATTGGCCTCCCGGCATCAATTAATCTTCAAAGTTTTTCAGATTTGTTTTTTTTTTTTAAGTTCGCTGTGGATTGTGCATGCGGTAAATAGTCTTAATTTCGGACTTTAAAATCAGTTTGTTCACGAAGTTATTGATATGTTAGAGTGAACGTTAGATCCCCTTAGAATTTTTTTTGGTTGTATGTATTTTCGCTGGTGCGATACAGCTTTTCTCCAACTATTATTCGTAGATTTCAGAGCGCGAGGTTATTAACCCTGCTGTCAAATTTGTTAAGTATCATGTAAAAAGGCAGTGAATAGTTGCTCATTATATTTTTATGTGTAAATAATAAATGTGATTAGAAATAATTTGTCAGTGGATTCAAGTTAATAGCGGACTCGCAAGCCGATTTGTTGGGCATGCGCTGTCCAGTCGTGTTTTCTCCACGACATCAACCATCCCGTTTCTCGAAAGTCCCGAGAAACCTTTCGGTCCCGAAAAGCGTTTATGAAACTGCGATCCGCTTTTTTTGAAAAACTGGTCTTTTGACGTGTTTTTAACAAAGCAAAAAGAAACAATAGTGAAGTTTGATGTCTTGCAAGCTCATCGTTATTAACATACAGTGGGAATTTGTGGCACCCGAATAGTTTCGGAAATTCGAGAAACAGGCTGCCGGGTTGAGTTGGGCGAAGCATTCTTGACGCTAACCAATGGCGAGCAGTATCAAAATCTTGCTTTATGCTCGTTGTAAAACTCACGCATTACGAAGCAAAGGAAACAAAAGATAAAATACTTCAAACATACACCTAACCGAAACACGAACAATGGAAACAAAACGTTTTCCAGTTGTCTCCCCTAGGATAACCCCAAATCACAAGGTTTTTATGGCATTTAATGCGCGAACAAAGCCACGAGCAACCCATAACCAGGCTAGATGAAACTTGCAGCGTTACCCAAGTTATCTCTCTTTTGCTCGTCCACCAACGTTCTTTCACGTAACCAATCGCCATGTTGGTTTGCTGAAGCAAAAGAATGCATTTAAATAAGAACGTTTGGTAAACCGAAAGGGCCGCCATCTTTCTTGTTTTCTCTCTGACGTGACGTCATGTGAAAAAGGCTGTGCGTCGAGAGGCTGCTTGCAAAACTCATCGTTGTTCCTTGATTAAATCTTCTTTTGTCGGAGTTGCTGCAAACGAGACGACAAATCTTACCCCACCCGCCTACCTTTTTCCCTTTCTCGTATTGGCCAGACTATCAGTTATCTCTAACGTTCGCAAAAGTAAACCTTTTCTTTGTTTCTGTCATTAGCACTGACGTTTTAATATCATTCGCTCTAACAAAGGGCTGACGCTCAAAAGATCAGCCGCAAATCTCTCTTGCGATGGTCAGTTTACCTTTATTTTAGAGATACTGATGAAATACTAGGATTTCCCTTCTTCACCGCGCGCATTTCACATGGGAGGATATAGGTGTCGTCGTGGTAACTAACACGATTAGCCAATAAAAAGCGAGATTCCCTTTCCTTGTAAGATGCTTTTGTGCTGTAATATAATTTCTTTCTCGTACATTAACATATATTGCAGCACAAAAGTATCTTACAACACAAAAATTTAAAGCTATAATGAGACCATGAATACGTTCTTTATAAAAAACCAAAATCTGCCATATCGTTTTCGATTTTCACTTTTAAGTAAGCAATGTACTCTCACTATTCTGTGCTGAACTTTCAAAGAATTGATTTGAATATATACGATAAGCTGATGAGGCAAAAGTTGCAAAAGATATTGCCCTAAACCCGCACCAATTTCTTTGCCATTGATACGGTTTCAGCGTATTTAAGTCGTTGGCGCGATGTTAGCACCAATGTTGTTTTACACTTCTCTCTGATTGGGATTTTGAATAACAATCAGAGTGAGGTCTCCACATGGCGCCACCATAATCTCATACTTCCTAGATCGTACTCTGAGAAATTTCAAATCATTCAGAGGGTCGAGATCCCGGACAGAACTTCGCGCCATATTCGTCAAATTCGTGAAGTTGGTGGCGTACAGTTGTGTGGTTGCATTGTCCATAGTCGTCTTGATCGCAATGCCTAGTGGGTTGAGTACAACCAGACCGAGAACGCCTGGGTGCGAGGTGATTCGTTTTAAGGTGTCTTCAACCTCTCCTTGCGGCGGAGGTTCCATCATGCTTTCCTTGGCAAACTGTTAAACAGAAAAGAAAGGTATTCAGGCTATCGAAATTCCAAAATGCGATATGATATCCAATCAAAGAACTAACGAAATCAAACCGTCCGGGAATCGAACCCTGTACACATGACGAAAGGCCAACGCTCTCCTCAATCCTTTGTGGAGGGACAGGGCTGAATAACGTCTGCGCATGTGCAAG
>NC_090882.1:13270347-13302847 GCF_036669935.1 Montipora foliosa | reverse complement strand
AGATACTACCCGTTTCGGAGTTCAAATTAGAAGTTGAAACTTGTGCTTTACACATATGTAAAGACGGTGACCTACCCTCAGAGATGCCATCAAGTTAACATGTTTTGATAGGTGTGATTGCGTTGTAATCGGACTATTAGCTGTCAAAGGTCATTTAATTAAGTGACTGTGTGTGTTTTACCGTCTTCCGAAATAAGAATACATGGAATAAATCTGAAGTTAGAAATCCTTCGTTTTTACAGAGATTCACATAAAAAGTGTCAAACACCTGCTAAAATGCTATTTTAAACATATCTTTATTATCCTTGCATGCTGGTTCAAAACAACAGACATACCGTTTTAATTCATCACTCCACGGGAATAGGGTCAATCGAACGTGCCCTAAACTTCACACAAATGCTTCCAATGAGGAAATGTTGTCCCCCAAGTCCAGAAGGTTCATAGGTTTATGAGTGCTGTAATCTCACTATACAAAACTTCATGTATTTTACGATTACACAGGTAGCTCAATTTGCTTGCAGCAAAGATAAACACCTTGTGGCCAATATAGACTGGATTATAGTTTAATATCTTTCTAAAAATATTCGAAAGTACCCGTTCTTAAAGTGACAAATTCAAAAGAAAAGCTGTTGGGTTAAGCTGTGATCAGTTTTATGAGTTACGTCGTAGCTACGGGAATTAAGTCCTTAAACCGTGTTAAACCCTGAAATATTAGCTCTTTGACCAAAGGCCTTTGAATAACAAGAACACGGTCACGTTAGTAGCTCTTGCGGTTTTGACACCCAGGAAGGATTACTTTCACTTCTGACTCCTGCCCGTTCGTAGGCCATTCGTCGCTCACTCCTACCCAAGAGGGTCGGGAAGAGGGAAGGCGTTTTGCCCATAATCCCTTGGGCGTGGCCGTGAGCAGAAAAAGAGAGCTGTATTTCTCGCCCGCGCCATCGTCTTTAAAAGGCCGGTTAAGGTGCTAAACGATAAAATCGCGGAATAGAACTGAAATCTGCGGCTGCCTCGTCAACGAGGACACAGAAAAAAGTAGCGTATTGAACAGAGCGCTCTGTCTTGCTGTTCAGCATCGTCCGTGGCCAATATTCATTTCCAGTTTAGATCGGCTGGTTTGAAGAGGTTTAGGGTTGTCTATCAGCGCTATTCTGAGCTGACCGCTGTTGTTCGTTACTGTAGTAGCTGCCATTCTAAGTCAGGCACTGTTTGTTTTGCTTAGTCTTTTGTTTAGGTAGAAAGTCAATCACCTACGAGATCTACTTTACGGCCAAAGTTTAACTGGTATTTTCGTGAAATCTGTTCAGCTGTCAACTTGCTGGAGTGATGATGTCTTTGTTGACGTTGACGAAGTTAGGTCAATGGGAGAACATGAGCAAGCAGTACATTCTATCGCTTCTACGTACGACGTACGTACGTACGAGCTTGTTGAGTGAATCGTGTTATCTCATGCAATCGGCCGTTTATCTTGATTGCATGACAATTATCACGGACTCAACAAGTGATAGAGAAGTATATAACGTCCCTGAAAAAAACACTTGAAATTGATATTGGCTCGAAAGCGTTGCAAGCCCACGTTTGATGAAGAATTTGATATGTGAAAGACGCAATGAAACTGACTATGATACTTAGTGGATATAAAATTGCAATTTTTCCTCCCGAAGGATAAAAAGATATATATTTTTATTAAAAGAGCACAGGATTCAGTTCCTGGAGGCCTTCGTTTAAAATACCAGCTGTTTATCTAGGGAACGACAACATTGCCTCTTTGATGTGATGACAAAGGATCCTATTTTTCCTTTCAATGAAGTTTTCTTTCTAGTAATGGCGGAAATGACGTCATCAAATAGATAAACATCTCGCCAATATAATTAAAAATTGTTTTGTTTTTTACCGAAGAGATGAACATCGTAAAGAATCATTCTTCAATCAATATATTCTTTTAAGTCCCTTTTGGTATCCATGTCAAGGCGGCTGTGTTAGCACCGAACTTAGCTTCCCGGCAGCTTTTAGGCTCCCTTAGTAAGCCCCGTGCAAATGGACGCAACATCCTTTTGCACACCTAGCTGTATGTTGTTTCGTGTTGTTGGGAGTTGTGCGACGTTTGGAACTGGTCAAACTTTTGAACAAACAACTCCCAACATTTCTTTTGTTCCGTGATCGCCAAGCGTAGCGCAACATTATTGGATCCCTTTGCACTGTTTGAGCCACGCGCGCGCATGACATATGGTCTCCGCGAAAAAGTTGAAAACAAGATATCAGCCTAATTTTGCAAGTTTACAATTTCTTGTGGATCGTATCCTCCCCATAATACACTGCACCTCCTTATATTTTTGGGATTTGTTGCGTCCACATCACTGAGCTTAAGCTTACGAAAACACATTTTTTCTTTTTTAATTTTCAGTCCATTTTCATCTTCTCCATCCTTAGTTAGGAATACAGGACAAAAAACACTTTGAGTGCAATATTATGGTTTACGATTTCACGATTTCATATATTGTTAGAGAAAACTTAACCCGTAGTAGTAAATCAGTCGTGCTGTTTAATTATGTACAAGTAGTAATCTCGGATTATTGAAGTGCGGCAGTTTGTTTGGCACCAAAGGAGAAGGGTAGGAAAAGACACAATTATATGGGACCTAAATTTGAGGATGTAAGCATGTACTGCTTCTTGACATGGTTTCAATAATTGATCGTTACGTAAAACCAGTAAAACAAGAAGTGCAGGGTGGTCACGAGGTTAGGTTGCTTGCCTTGACATCCAGACATCCCAGGTTCAAGACTTGTTCCACACGTTAAATTTGATCCTTCTAGTTCCTAGTTCAACTTCTCAGCTGTACTTGTAAATAGCCAACTGGTTTGCCTCCGGCCAGTTGGAATTCTTGTTCTGTGGTTTTGTTAGGATTGTTTCATCGGCCCTGAAAAGCCCCTATGGGGCCGAGTAATCAATCAACGATGTATGTAAAGCCTAGACGCTCGATGCATCAGAAGTTCCCCCAGCGTGCGGCGCCGTTTTGAGTGCTTGTGTTCACGCGTGTCATCGGCGCCGAATATTCAACACGTTGAATAATTTTTTGGCAAGAGTGAACATTTCCTCCAAGTGCGCGCAGTGAAAAGCTATCGCCTTACCATCTTACACCAAGACGCATACGTAGTATTGGAGATACGACAAATTAATATGGCGGCAAGTGGTGATTTGGTTGCTGAAGCAATGTTGGAAGACCAAATAAGCATATGCACCAGTCCACATTTAATGGTAGAAATTTTTATCTTCGGTTCAATCAACCTGTTTTTCCAAGTTTCTCCATACACCACTGATTTCTTGGAAAGATTTGTCAAATAACTCTCGATTTTTTATTCAGGACACCTTACGTTGTATAGACAAGAATAAGTTGGCCAAACATCAATTATTTGGTCTTCCAACCACCACTTGCCGCCATATTCATTCGTCGATCTCCATTCTCCAATACTACGCATGCGTTTTGGTGTAAGATCGTAAGGTGATAGCTTTTCACGCGCGCACACTTGGAGGAAATGTTCACTCGAGCCAAAAAATTATTCAGCATGTTGAATATTCGGTGCCGATAACACGCGTGAAACACTACCGCACACTGGGGAAACTTGCTTACGCCAACAGTCACGAGTAAAATTTTGCTAAGCTGATAGCTCTAAACGAAAAATATACCCATAAATACACGTGACTGTTGGTGACAGGGTTTTTGAAAAGGAGAATTTACCATAAAAATAAATATTTTTGCTCTCCATTGATACAAAAACAGTTTTTAGTCTTTATTGGAGAAAGGCCAAAGTGGCTTTGAGATCGGAAGACCTTGAGTTTTGGGTCGGCCGATTGGATGTCGCATTACCTTGCAGGAGGTCGTCAGTTCATATCACTCGGCTCAGAACATTTGTTGATTAGTTCTGGCGAGTCCATTTCCCAAGAGTAAGAATCTGGTATAGCTGTTGTCCCCAACAACGTCAAAAAAGTGTCTATCTTTAAACCAAGTTTTGCGGGAAAATAAACAATAGGCCAAATATTGTGTTCTTTGTGTACTGTATTTGCGTTATAATGTAGCATTCACATTTAAATGATATAGAAATACCTGGAACAAAGGGTTTGTTTTGGGTACGACATTGAGTCAGGTCTGTTGTTTATTTTTCCCAAAAACTTGGTTTAAAAATAGACAATTTTCTGACGCTGATGGGGACTGGGCCAATTTGGGTAAATCTTACTCTTGGATGATGAACTCTTGGTTCTTGAGGACTTTGAAAAAGAGTGGATCATGACAGATCGCGGAGTCCCCGATGTTGTGATAAACCTTTGTCATGGTAACTGGCTTCACGCTGTGTTTGCAAAACCTTGCCGTATTCGACGAAGGAAATAAAGACCAAATGCTCAGAACTTGAAAGTAATACTTGTACTCATTGCACCAAAAGAAACGGGTGCTATGTTACTGCATCACTGACATATCCTCTATGCTCACGCGGAGATAGATTACAGTGACCTTGTAAGACTTGTAAGTTTACTATCATTGGAGATTTGCTGTGCTTAGTGAAACTCAAGAAAACTAAAACATTTTCTTTTGGTTCGGTTAGGAACACTTAGTCGCTGGTCCATGAGTAAAAAACATGAATTTTCATCTGCTGTAATTGCGAAGTCATTCCGGCATTCTGCCATTCGATATTTCCGCCTTTAACGACAAGACTCGTGGCTCATAAGCATTCGGGGTTTTTTTCACCGCACATGGCTACTGTCATTCTTCAATAAGTCGATCTTTTCACAATACTACCCATAAATTTACGAGTATTTTACCGATTTCTCCTATCTTCCGACTCTTTTAGTCTGTCTGCTTAGCTTCGGCGGGAAAAGAAACAACAGGAAAAGAATTATCGTCTGTCCAGATTATTTTTAGAGGGATTTATAGTAACTCAATAGCTGGGTGAAATCAGAGCGATCCCAAGAAAACATCTACTTTCGTGGGTTTGACGACCTTTGAAAACTTGGAATAGTTTATATGTTCAATTTCCATTTGGGGTTGTTAACCGATGCTCCGTGCCCGAGGGGGCGTGGGGGTAGTGTAAGCCAAAAATAACTACATGTCACTTTTGTAAATGAACACTGAATTTATCACGCGGTCTTCCCATCTGTGCAGTATGCATTTTTTGAACTTTTGACTCTTGTTTTTTTATTATTATTTTTCTTCCCTGGTAGTCAGCTGTTGACCACTTCAATTTGCAACCACTTTATGGACTTCATCATTGTCAACGGACTTTAATACTTACCTCGTGTAGAGTTCGAAAAACACCGCAAACAAGATATCCATTTTGATGTAATCCGATTTCTTAACACTCGCGAACTGAAAATCTCATTAGGACAGAGATGGTCAGAGACCAAATCCCCGGAAACAGATCTCGCTAACGGACTCTTATCCGCCGACCGTTTCTGTAGCTCTCACGTACTGTTTTGGGCCAATTCAAACGATATGAATAAGTGATTCCTCTCATCGTTCCATATTTTGCGCACTTCGCCATCAATATCTGCTATGTGCTTATTTTTTTTATATATATATTGGAAACAACACTTTGATTGCAAATTTATCTTTCGGAAGGTTTTCAATTTTCCGACTCCCTTTGCATCCACTTTACTTACTCACAAATTTAAAAAAAAATCAAACTTCCTTCGTGACATGTCCAAGTTCCAAAGGATAAATTTCCATAGTAAATCATTTGAACAAAATCACGTTTCTTGCATGTAAGGGATTGAGCGCCTTGAAGATCACGTTCCTTGTTAAAAGCGGCTGCATGTGCGGACCCCGCATTATTGGCTTAAGGTCGCTTAAAACATTAATTAATATATTGATAACCTGTAATTTCTGTCGTGTGGTTACTTCAAAGTCGATTTGAAAAGTTAACTTGAGCTGAGAGTGACCAGAATGTAAGTTCTCTTAACAATTTCAATAAACTTTCAGGTTGACAGGTATCGTTAATAAAGAGTATTATCAGCTATTCGTTTAACACCTGATGACCAGCCAGGATAGAATATTAGTTTGGAGAATGAAATTGTAAATCTTGAGTGTAAAAGAAGTAAATTAAAACCATTTTAATTTTTTGACTGTATATTGTCACAGAAATCTTTGGAAGCAAAGGCTGGTTTGATGTCGATATCAAGTCCCTTGAACATCTCAAGATGTGTTCCTATGAATGGGAAGAGTTGTCGCAATATCAACATTTTCATGTCACGTTCTCACATAAACTGGAAGTGCCTTTCCCTTCATACCTCTAATGTAATCACTATTACACTAGTAGATACTGGTCAGTCTAGTTAAAACTACAGAGCGACGGAATGATAACGTGTTTCAAGGTTCTAGAATTTATCGCTTCGGACTTTGTCTCGGTTCAAATAAAAAGCTTACGCTCCGCACTTGAAGAAGGCGTGAACACTCTGACTTCCACGTACTATTTCTTTCACCATTTTAACTTCTTAATGTTTTAAAATCATGGTTATCCAGTTCAATGCCAGAATTACCAGTCAGCAAATCTAGAATCACACCACACCCCTCTGAGCCAGACAATAACATGAAGGAAAGAATACTGCCGTGCAACGCGTGCAACGGAAAATTTTAGTCAGCTTGCCCCGTGACCGAACTTGTTATTCATTGTAAACATATTAGAATTGCAAATAAGCTCTTTGGAAATACAGGAATCAATGATAATAATCTGCTAGACAAAAGGGGGGAAATAAACACCAAAATAGATTATTCACGTGCACGCAGATGCAATGGAGGTTAAAAAACGCCCTTTTTGCAGCAAATTCACACGATGAAAGTTCACTCAATTTAAACCTTAAAGAACCCAACAAGGCTGAAAAGAAGCCTTAAATTCTTTGACCTTATAAATTATTTGGCTTCTCCTGATAGTATTGTCTCCAATGGGAACAGAGATATCCTAGGTGAAACAAACATGACTGATGAATTTTAATTTCTCTACACAAAGTGGAAAGAAGTTCTCGTGATCAAAGCGGATGGCGTGACAACACGCCACCTTGACGCCCCCACCAACGCCCATTTGTTATTGTTTCCGAAACCAATCAAAAGGCAGGATAATGTCATCCGAGAACATGCACGATATAAGAGGAAAACAACAAGGATTTTGCCAAATTTTAAGATTGATTCTGGCGTATTTTTAAGGAAACTGCACAATAAAGATACTTGAGAATTCAAAAGTGTTAAGAGTCGTTTGAAACTTGTCATTAGATTAACTGCTGATTTTGCAATGAATACGAAATTGGCAGAGGTGATTACAGTTCACATGTTCAACACGTGTACACCAACAAAGCAAGCACTCTCAAGCCATAGGAGTGGAAAACAACATGTCACGTTTCTCAGACTTATTTAAATATTCTAACCCACGGAAGTGAACTTCAGCAGTGAGTGAATGAGGAAAGAAAAGGTCTGCCGGAGCACAGTTCGAGGCCATTTAATCTCAGGCTAGCGAAGAAGTAAGGCAAGCTATCTGTTGCGAAGACGACCTCCAATTTCACACCTGTGCTATCGACTTACAGTCGTATCAGAAATTGACAAGAAATGGCGAGGCGTTTCAAGTCGGTAGAGCATTCCTTCCTCGCTGTCATGGAACAGTTTTTGCAAACGGTTGAGCTGATGGACAGCACTGTTTTAATACCCATGAAACTAATCGACTTGCCTGCGAAGGAATTAATGCCGCCAGCGAAAGGAAATACTACTAGCAATGCCTTTCTGCAAAACAACATGAACATGCGAGCATTCTATTTCATGGTAAAGGCGATGCGAATAAAATTATCACTCGGTTATGCCGCCAACGAAGAGAGTTTTGTTCCCCTCGAAAGGGAGATTCAGGATTCTTGTCACCGACTAAACCAGCTCGCATTGGTTGCAAGATACATCAAAACTTCGACTCTTAGTCTTGGTCCTTCGCACCATCTTCCGTCCTTTCAAGAGTTTCAAAACAGAGTCAAGTTTGACTCAGAAAGGTGTCTTCTTGGTGCGCTAAAAAAATTCGCCGATGAAGTCGATTCGTTGGAGAAATCGGTCCTGTTTCCTTGTCTTCTGAAAGATCACCATGTCAGCGAACAAATGCCTGCGTTCAACGAAGACGTCCAAACTCTTTTCGATGTTTTCAACTTGTTGAAGCAATTAAAAGCGGAACTGTTGTCGGGTTCGCAAGATTTTGAGCTGCCAGATTCCAAATTGCAGCAGAAACTGTCAGAGCTGTCTCAGACATTTGCCGAGTATACAGTGATGGCCAGGAATCTAACTGCTCGCTACGAGGAAGAGGTGAGGTGCTTCTGATTCCACAATCTTGTCTACGCTTTGGATTTTGGCGCGATGACTCTATTATAACAGAAGAACTTGCGTTCCGTCTTGTACACTACATTTCAGGCTTATTTATATTTCGTCTTTGTATTTTGAGAATTCTGATTTTCGAAAAGAACATTGAAAATCATACCATATGGTATCTGTAAAATATTTTGTGTAATAGCTGTAAATAGTCAATGGAACTGGGCTTGTGATCCAATTTTGTGACAATTTTTTTGTAGTTAAGCGAGAGAGAATGTTAACACAAATTCAATTTTTTTTTACATGAGGACTTTAAACTCGGCCTGTATAAGATTACAAAGATTTGCTCCATTTTGGAGGCGGAAAGAAATCGTTCGTAATGAAAATAAAAAATATTGTTAAAAATAAAGATTTTTGTAAAGTAATCCATGCATGCATTCGTCTTAATTTGTTTTTCTTGGGGTGATTTGCATTTCTCCGTCTTGATATAATCTTCTATTGTAGTCATTGCCGATTGTTTTGTGTTTTGTAACACCTAACCGCATTTTGTCATGAAAAACAAATCGGGACAAGTAGATGAAGGGTTCGGGCCGTTTTTCTCAAATGGGCTCATTTGGGTGGGTCGTCTCATTATGCTACTTTAAATTTGGAAGATTACGTAATGGACTAATGTTGTGGCTCATCGAGTTTTCTCGAATTGAGCCTGTGTTGGCTTTGTGAAATTTATGCTAGATCTTCATTGTTTGTAAGGACGCCCTCCTTTTAGGATCGCGGGCAACATGAATTTAGACGCGATTGGTAAACCGCGGGAAAAAACACCGGTTCAACACGCGAAGCGCAAATCGATGCTCGTTTCCTGGCGATTTCAATTTGTTGAACTACTACAAAATAATAAAACAAGCGGCCCATAAATATTCCGAGATAAATAAGCTTTTCAGAAAACCGTGCAATTTATCTTAGTTATCTTAAACATTCCTTTGATTTTATGAAGCTAGATAAATAGTGCCTTTTGAATAATTTTAGTTACTTCTTTACCGAGTAGCTACTTCGACGAAAAACTTTAAGAAGATCCTAGTTCTTACAAATATAAACTTAAAAAAATAATTTATTGTTCCGTTTTCTCCTCGAGTGGGTTATAGGTTATTAATGTAAATTAAAGAATCAAAATAAACGTCTCCTGCGGCGATAGACTCGAGAACATTTGTACCCGTAAACCAAATTACATTATTTTTATTAACAATTAATTAATCATCAATTTCTGAAATACTGATAATCATCTCAGTCTATACTATCTTGTCTTATTTTATTTTATTTTATTTTATTTTTCAGAAATAGTTTTTAAAAAATTTTCTGCACCGAGAGGTTTTTCTCCGGGTACACCGGTTTTCCCCCCTCATCGAAAACCAACATTTGACTTGATTTACTTTGATTGTTAATTTCAGTTTAGAGTGACCCCAATTAGTGCTAGAACGACGAGGCATTTAAATATTAATAAAGTTCCTTTCCTTTTTTGTACTTTACGCGTAGATTGGGGTTAAAGATAAAGTTAGCAGGCATTGAAAAGCGATGATTGATTTGGGAAAATCGATACGGGAGGAAAAAAAGCACATGGGTGATTTTTCTGTCGTTTTCGTACCTTGTGCAAAATCACCCGACACAAGCACGCGAGGTCGTCTTGTCTGAACTTTTAGCACGTGAATTTGAAAAAAAATTTCACGTGAAAATAAAGCCAAAATGAATATGTGCATTCTTGTCCCCAAAGGTTTTTTTTTAATGATTCAGCATCGACGACAAGAATGACAGGTCTTAGCTTTCTTCTGCGCAGGCTCAGAATTCGGAACAATTTCTTTATCGATTGTCACTGTGACGACGACGGAAGACGGCACATAATTCGTAACAAGCCATAAGCTACAATAGGTCAACTCGAGAATTATAGAGGATTCGGTGCATTGTCACTCATATTTTTACAAGAGGTTTAAGGAAATGAAAACTCATCCCTTTAAAATGGGTCTGTCGAGGTACTTTGAGGCGAATTCGGGACGCGCAACACTCTTTTCTTAGTTCAGATTTTTTGTTTGTAACCCACCAAGTCTTGGTTACTAACCAGTAGCTTATGTAAGTGTAAGTAACGGAAGGCAGTGTAAACCGGAAGTGACATAAACATAAGGAAATGGACCGTTTTCCATGTTTTCATATCTTTGTCGCTTACCCTGGGTTCCAGGGAGATTTTTACCCAAGATGCGACAAAACGCTTAGCCACTGCGAAGCAAAGAAATCGCGTAGCGTTCTGTCGGACCTTTGATAATAAAATTGCTCTGGCACCCAGGGTATTTGTCGCAAAGTAAAAATTGTTTAATTAAACGTATTCCAGAAGTTTATGCACAATGAATCTGCGGTTTTTGGTAGCCATAGCACTATGTTCTCTCCAATCCTTGTCTGCCAAGTCAAATTATCGCGATTATCACCGAAAATAGAAACAAACCATTTACATGCGTTCCAGAAAAGGCCCAATTCTACAAGAGTTGACGACTGTGCAATCGCGGAACAAACTAGAAATCTCTTGCATCATTTTTATTCCAAGCGTGAGACTGGCTCATTGACCTTGGCGACATTACTCGTTTTTGACCGGCTGTTCAGTAAACGTGTTGTGATTACGTAACATTAAGGACGACGACGATGGCTACGAGAACGTTGTCTAAAATTATGATTTCACGTTATTGTGATAATTCATTTTGCGATTACTACAAGTCACTCGGCATGGAAAGCGAAATTTGGTGAGAATGGTGTGGATATTCAGAGAGAAAATTGAAAATTTATCGTCAAGTGCTAACGTCTCTACATAACATCAAATTTGTTTAAACTCACTCGTTGTCAGGGAAGAGGATGGCATAGAAATGTACACAAATTTAAAGCGCAATTGCAGGGTGTTTTTACTCGTTACGCATTAAAAGTTGGCCATCTTTTCCATCCTGAACAATTCGGAATAATCGCGAACTGGAAGTAAAATTTTCAGATGATTATTTTGTCGCCGTCGTCAGCTCCTTAATTGGTAGTTTTCACGTTACGTCATCGCCGCTATGTTGGTGGACGAAAACAAAAGAACTCTCGTTAGCGTCTTTTAGCTTCTTTTGTTCGTCCACCAGCACTTGTAACGTTACACCAATGTACAAGAGATTGACTGGAAACCACCAATAGGTCCCAGTGGTTCAAATGGGTGACTTGATTTTCATGGTTGCAAGTTTAGTTTCATCAGTGAATCTTGATTTTACTTTGAAGTTCAAAACTCAGGGCCTTTTGGCCGGGTTGGCTCGGTTACTAAGATCTCGACATGAGAGGGCGTGCTGGTTTGGTTGCCGAGATCTCGGTAATCGGACTGAAAATTTTCTCCATATGCACTTGTTGGCCCTTCTACAATGTATTTTCGTGGTAAAAAGACTGTGCATCACTAAGAGTGAATTAGATAAGAGTGTTTGTGGACTTGCCCCTACGCGTAAGGTCACAAATGGACTTACTTTTAGATATACTCTAACAAGGGCCGCCACTTTGACCAATCAGGAAATGCCATGTTCTGCCATGTTTTTTCAGGGTCCAGAGTTTTCAAGCAAACAACAGTGGACAATGCTCCTGTAGGTGTACGTTGGATCAAATTAGCTTGCTCTGATCGGCTTAATTACAAACTGAGAAACTAAATATTTAAATAAAGATTTAGTAATGTACTATATTTCGGCTGGCCAAACCAGCCTTCTTCAGGTACAATAAGAGTTTACATTGGATTGCTTCTATCTACATGTATGTATAGTAAATGGATGATGACGTCATACTCGATAAATGTGTTAAAAAGTATGGCAGTTACAGCTAATTTGAATTCAAATACTAAAAGAGAAACGGAAAAAATAACAGAAGATACTGGAAATAATAAACAGTGGCATCTAATATGTTTCTTCGCGGATATTTAGACCTTTGGGATCAAATTAAAAAGGCTTTCCTGGCCTTACGGATTGGGTCTATTGGAAAATAGTTTTACGATAGGAATTAATTGCATGTCGTTAGAAATGTTGTGGGGAGAAGAGAGAAAATGTTCTTTGCGTGCTACGTGCGCCATTAATTCCAACATAACCTACGAAACTAAAAACCTTATCTACATGATTCAATGTGATGTAATGTACAGTGCATAGGAGAAACTAAACGACGTTTTTAAAAAGGACCACTTTAATGAACACCGCTGCACTTTAGATAACTTTAACACCAAATCAAAACCCACTACATTCGCAGGACATTTTTCCTCTTCTCCCCACAACATTGTCTAACGACATGCAATTAATTCCTATCGTAAAACTATTTTCCAATAGACTCAATCCGTAAGGCCAGGAAAGCCTTTTTCCAATAGATACACAATCCTTAAGGCCTGCCAAAACCTTTTTAATTTCAAAAGGCAGGACAATTGATCCCCACGGTCTAAATATCCGCGAAGAAACATATTAGATTTCACTGTTTGTTATTTCAGTCCAGTATCTCCTGTTATTTTTTCCGTTAATCTTTTAGTATTTGAATTCAAATTAGTTGTAACTGCCATATTTTATCACATTTTTCCAGTATTACGTCACCATCTATTTTCTATATACTGATATATAGGAACATAGAAGCAACCCAACGTAAAGTCTCTAGTTTGGCCAGCCGAAATATAGTACATTACTAAACCAAATCTGCGTTGTATCGGCTCTTGCTCAAAATATTTTTTTTCAGGGACATGACAAAAATATATAGACTCATTTCTGACTGTGCACCGGAGTTCACCCATGCCATTCCCTCTTGACATTACCAAGTTTTTGCTTTTCTTTTCTTCGATGATGAAGCTTGGCATAGCTTCTTTTGATAAAGTTAACGCGAAGTTATCATAATTTTGAGGTTGCTTGAACAAAGAAAATCGGAGAAATTCTCATTGGGCTTTTTCGTTTATATCTGAACAGAAACCCTGTAACCGAGCCAGCCCCTTCAACCGGGATAGTGTGAATAGAAGAAGTGACGTGGTGCCGAGAAAAAAAGGTAATCAGTCTCCAGTCCCTGCCGAGTTAAAACCAGGCGCGGCTGCATGAAATCGGAAGAGAATTTTGTGAGTCACAGATACTGAAAACTCTTGACAGGCAAAACTTGCTTTTCTTACTTTTTAATCCTCTGGGAACATTTTGAAGAGTTTTAATAACAGAGATAATCAAAATGGCAGCCGTAGAAGGCTCGAGGATTCGAAGCATAGTCCAGGTAAATGTCGTAACAACGTTAAGAAAAGAGACATCTCTCTTTCGTAATACGCTAAAACCTTATATATTAGCATTAACGATCATATTTTTGTTGTTATTTTGAAAAAGCCCGTCCGTCATTCAAATTCACCGATCGCTGGCCCTGCACGGTCGAGATCGCGTTCAAGATCGCGTTCAAGATCGCCGGAAGATCGTCGGTAAGTTCATATAATTTTGCTAAAGACGAAATACATGAATCAAGCCTGAGTACTCGTTATCACATTGCAAGAAAAGCTCTGGTAGTTTAGCAATCTTAAATCGTGTCTAATGGAGCAACCATAGAAAACTGGTGGGTTTCAGCAGAAACCCACATTTACCTAGACAGAGATATTTACATGCAGGAATGTAAATATGTTTGGCGGCTTGCATTGGTCACTTATGAAGTATCCTCCATTGATGAGTAAAATCGTCTAGCGTTGGACAGGGTGAAATCTATAAGGCTTAAGTATCACTCTCAGGACTGAAAGGTTATTAGGGGACATAGATGTTGTTAACCCATTCATCCCTGAAGAGATCCTCATTGACGAGTAAAATCGTCTGGCATTAGACAGAGTAAAATCTATAAGTATCACTCTTAGGAGGGAGAGGGTTTTAAAGGGGACATGGTTTTTCAGTGGATCTAGATGTTGTTAACCCATTTATCCCGGAAGAGGTCCCCATTGACGAGTAAAATCGTCTGGCATTAGACAGAGTAAAATCCGTAAGTATCATTCTTAGAGGGAGAGGGTTAAAGGGGACATAGTTTTTAAGTTGACCCAGATGTTGTTAGCCCACTCATGCCTCAGAAGCAACCCTCCTGACCAATCACCAGTAAAATCGTCTGTCATTACATAGACAGAGTAGAATCTATAAGTATCGCTTTCAGAATGTAAGCTGTTATTTTTGGCTCACAGTTGAGGGTGAGGAACTTTGGTCTCTTTCTGCAGAAAACGCAGTAGAGCTGACAAGGAGAATAGAAGAGGTGATTATAATGAGGATCACAGAAGACACCACAGGAGAACACGACGGAGTGATAGTGATGATGACAGTACTACTTATCATAGGAGAGAACATCGCATTGAACATGATCGAGACAGGAGGCATAGACCTCACGATGATCACTATGAGAGAAAAACGGTTCAAAGGAAAAGAGAAAGAGATAAATCAGACAGAAGGCGGCGTGACACTCCATCTGATGATGAAAGAGAACACAGGGGAAGAAAGCAAAGCCCAGTAGAGGAACAAGGCACTGAAATAGTCGCAAAAGGAGCAGGAGAGAAAGGTGGCAACACAGATGAGAGTTCAGCTCCTGTAAAAAAGAAGGTGGATCCAAACAACCCTCTCCTTACAAAAACAGGTATGTTAGTGTGAAGTTTGGCTGGGCTAACACCCACATGCACATTTGTTAAATAAGTGAGGAGAAAGTGCTGCCTTAGTTTGTAACCATCTCTTTAAATGTTTGTGCAGGCTGTAGTCTTTTTGGATAATTATTTTAGTTAAATGCTCATTTAACTACAGGAAGTTAATCACCACGAGTGTTGCAGTCATCTTTTTAGTGTTCAGTGTTTTAATGGTCATCACTTATACTGTAGCAGTCATCGTTTCTCTTGGGTGGCCTTCAGTCAAGCTGTCAGCGCTCAGACTCATATGTGCAGGCTCTTATGGATTGTCGTGGTTTTTGTAAGCCAGGTTTTCATGAGTTTTTCTCAAGCATTTCGAGCGGTTTTCATCGTTAGTTTTTGAGCTTTTCCCCACCCCACCCTACTTAGTCCATCAGTGTTATGGGTGCCTGGAATGGGGCTCATGGCTGGGTTGTGGGGATTTGCCAGCCGTGGGAGTTGTTTTTTATCTAGGTGCTGGCTGGCCGCAAGGGAAGCCCCTGGATACTCCAGGCACCCACCTCCCATTTTAGTGAGCCAGCTGGTTAAAAGGCGATAAACTGTTAGGCCTGTTGGTCATACACCTTTAACTCTTTTGAGACAGTAAAGAAAAGCAACAACCATTCCTTTATTTTGCCAAAATGAACACAGGATACTTCAAGATTAAACTAAAACTGAAACAGGCAAAAGAACTACATGTACCCACAGTACATCTGTAGCGCTTTTGATGCGGGCTTGAATGGTGAGAAAACTTTTTCCGAAACCCTCAAACCCAGTCTTTACTCACGGAACAAGTACAAAGAAAGGAGAATAAATCGCTCCATATGATCTTTTTGGGATTTGCATTGATAGCATGAGAACATGTAGATGATAAAAATTAAATTTTAGGTGAGAAGCATTTCATGTGGAATTTCTCCGTGGGTGTCCATTATTTTGCAACATACATGTATGATTCGTTATCTACAACACAATTATAATAAATTAGTCAATGCTGATTGGTTTCTTTTTAGTATGGGTCAACGACCGTTGAACGGAAGTAGTTTCTTGTTTTAGCAGACGTTTGTAGGGGAGGAACATGTGACGAAGCCCTAAGAATGTCTGCGTGGAAGGCTAACCACATCTAAAGGCTGGGACACACTAGGCGATAAGTCACTGCAACACTTCGCAGGGACAAGTCGCCGCAACAATTCACCTCGTGTGACACGGTTAATTTTGTGAAAATCTTTGTTGCTGTGATCAGTTGCACGAATTCAAACCAGTTTAAATTTGTGTGACTGATCACAGCGAGAAAATTAGTGAACACTGCGTTGTCGCACCGTGTGTACGCTTCTGGAAACAAGTCACTGCGACAAGATATAAATGAACTAATGAGAGAGCGTCATTATACATGTAGTCCGCCATATTGAATTAGAAAACTAGTTGACATTCCCCCTCGTACAAGTTCATTATGTGTGCACCGAACTGGCACCGTGTCACGGCGACTTGTTTTGCAAGTAGTAAAACACAGGGGGGACTTGTCGCCTTGTGTGTCTCGACCTTAAAATTCAGTTAAATTTCCAATCAGGTCTGGTAATAATCACTTATTTATGATAGTTATAAACATTAAGCCCTTGTAGGTAGGATGGAAAACTGCTTAGCATGCTCTGTTTTGTTGACATTTTCCTCCTTTAGTTTTATTTTCCATTTTGTTCTTGTACCTAGTAGTTCTATCATTTCAAAGGCATCACCTCTTTAATAGCGAAATCAGTTACACAAACTTTCGACATCCCACGTAAAAGGTTTTATTTGGTCTTGTTATTTGCCAGCTCAGCCTCTGTCTTCTGTTTTTATTCAAAAGGAATACTGTTTGCACTTCTTTAATTTTTGTCCAGGCGGTGCATATATTCCACCTGCGCGACTGAAAATGATGCAGGAAAGTATTGAAGACAAGAGCAGGTAATCAGATTTTTATTGATGGAGGGGACCCCTTAACCCATGGACACCTCAAATGCCCTATGACGCCCCCAGTTGATCTGGTGTTAGAAAGAGTAAAATCTGTTACAAAGTCTCAGTCTGGGGATCAATGGGGTAGTGGAGGGGACATAAGTTTTGACTACTCAAACCCATTGACACCTCTAATGCCCTAGCTAGGACACCCCCTGTTGACGAGTAGAATCATCTGACTTGTGTTAGAGTAAAATCTGTTATAATACGTCTCACTCCCAGGGATCAATGGGTTAACGTAGAATGTCCTGCATCTAATGCTAAGAGGTTCATCTGAATTCAATTTAACTTGCATCAGTTACTGTTATAATAATGACATGGTTGCACGCACTTCTTTGTGGTAGACATTAAAAACACTTTGTACGGCTATAATGAGGGAAGCATAAATTATGTTACTGCTGAGGACTGTATTCTGGCATACGGTCCTGTCATACTGTCATAGGTGGAATAAGATGCATGTTGATTTTCCTTGTGGGAGAAAAACCAGTGATGTGAGAGAAAAACCCTTAAAGCAGCAATGACAATCAACAATAACCAGTATATAAATTGTGTCGGCATTGATACAGAATTTGTAGGAGGCTGCATCTCCCTGCTGCGTGCGAGCCTTTTAACACAGGGTATTCTTATTCTCATCTTGGTATGACCCCATGCATCAGCACTAAACTGGAGCAGCCACAACCAATGTGTATTGCAGCTTGTACAACGTAGCTGTATTGCTGGTCAATAAATAATCAACAAGGCTCCAAACACAGCTGTACAGAAGCATGTTTATCCCACCATATGCATTCTGTTGTCAAGTGCAAGTTCAGGTTCAAGTTTGAGCAGTCATTTTGTTAGCATATGTGCAATAATTATTGACCAAATGCAGAAATGGTCACCAACAAATTGTTTTTTTCTCTTTGTGTTACTTAGCCCAACTAGCTTTGTTAGCACGTGTAAAATTGAAAGAATTTTGGCTGTAAAACGAGGCTAGTCAGACTGATTAAATTTTCGCAAAGACAAAAGAATAATAATTATTTATTGGCGGCCATTTTTGCACTTAGGTCTACAGCTGTATGGTGTGTCAAAAAAGGGTTTGAGATCTGTCGTTAAAAGAGGAAATCAGAATTACAATCATGTATCTTTTGTGTTTCATTAGAGGTCTATTTGGTAAACCATTTTTTGGATGAAAATGATTGTGAAAAGTTTAGAATGCTTTGGTAGAGATACCAAGACATTTTGCAGATAAGCCCTTCATTGAGTTCCCCTGAATTCATTTTCCCACTATTCTTGTCTCATCACGTTCACGTCCTGTTGAACTTTACAAAAAAATAATAAATGCATTCCCATGCTATGTTGAACAGTTATTTTTTTGTTTAGCTGCTGTATAAAAATACACTTATTGCACTGCAAAAAAATCAATGGTGTCTTTGGTGTAATGAAGATTTGGAATAGTTTTCTTGAAGCCCAGGTTATGGTAGTGTGCAGTACAGGTGTAATTTAGCAGATGAGTCAGTTAATTTACGTCTTTGCAACATGTTTGTGCGGCATCTTGAATTGTTGAAGGAACGAAATGTTGAGGAGAGAAAAATTTTGCAACCAAATGGCTGGGGAATACATAGGGAATTGGGATGGGAGAGGGGGAGGGAAGAGAAAATTAAGCACCCTTTGTCCCAATCCACGCCCATGTTAAATCCAATATGGCGGTTGCTTAAAGGGGCTAGGTCACGCTGTTTTAGGTAATTTTGTTTAATTTTGTTAGTTATGAGCTCTAAACGTCAAATTGGCAGAGCAAGAGTCTTTCTTTTGCAAAATCACGGCCACATAACAATGAAGAGTGATTTTCCAGCTGTTTAAATGACATTTTGATATAAACTGATATAAATTTGAAAAAGGTGGGCCAACGTTTTTCAAATTTACCCAAATGCAATCCATTGCAATCCTCCCCAGTTTTGTCCATCCTTGTCCCTTCTTAGCTTTCCTGTGTTTTGTTTGAGTTCTTCTATAGTTTTGAGCCATTACTTTGTTATTTCAGTTAATTCTATGACCATTTGATCAATGCTGAGATTGCCTAAAATAGGGTGACCTAGCCCCTTTAATGAGATGTAAGTCATGCTTACTAATGACATGCCTGCAGGCTAAACCAAGGTCATCTTAAGTTTTTTGCTTTGCAGGTGGCAGATGTCCGTATTGGACACTTTCTTATTAAGTTAATGTTATGTGATGGTAAATGATGGGGGTGGAGTGGCAAATACGGTAGATGTTGCTTAAGAATTGAGGCATCATTTATTTTTAATTTCAGTGAAGCTTATCAGCGGCTTAGTTGGGAAGCTCTGAAGAAAAGCATTAATGGTCTTGTCAATAAGGTTTGCTAAATATCATCCACACTATTGGAACTATTTTATCATAATTCATTACTGATGCAATTATTGCATTTTTCATTTCTTGGATTCTTTGAAAGATCTAGGGATTCTGAATGTGTTGAGAGAAATGCAGACCTCTGCAGTCGTTAGGACCACCCTAATCCTCCAGAAGGTACCAAGTCTATAACCCCAGCTCCGAGGCTGAGACGCCTGCAGAGTTTGGATACTACATGTATCTCCTCACGGGTTGTTCTGTTCACAGGAAGTCGAGGGATTATAATAATTATGGCTTCTACATTAACTGCATCAGACTAATTATAGAGAGAAGCGAACATGTACACATGAACAGAATACAGTATTTCTGTTGGGTGCCAGCTCTGCACCAAGGCACGGGATTGCAGAAAACCACCTTGCATCTCATTTGCACCTCGATCAAAGTTAGAGTACTGTCATTGTATCATTCCTTGTTCCTTTAAATTTAACTGAATTGATTTTCTGCAGTTCAGTCCACCTCTGTGAATTGTAGCTTAACATCAGAAAATTCTACATGTACAGTTATCTTACACATTCCATTTTTTGTTTATCAATTTTTTTTTTGTTTAACCCCAGGTTAACACATCAAACATCGGTAATATTGTTAGGGAGCTTTTTCAAGAAAATATTGTGCGAGGAAGGTATGGATTAATATTATTATAATAATAATTGTAAGAGTAGTGTAATTCTGCTTTAAGATGGTGTCTTGAACAGTAAATTATCCTCTTTTTGACATATGAGGCTACATAGCCTCATTGAAAACTTTCAAAAGGTACATATGACCCCAACACCTTTCAATCGAGTCCTACTGTTTTAGAGGTATTGAAGCCCACTGGTTAGGACGCTTGCCTTGAGATCTGGAGCTCCAGGGTTCAAGACCTGTTCTGACCAATAGTGGAATTAATTTTGTTCCTGGTAGTCCTTGGTTCAACGTCTCGGCTGCACTTATAGCTAACTGGTAAAACTTGCCTCTGGCCAACTGGTATTCTGAACATTTGTTGTTGTTGTTGTTGTTGTTGTTGTGTTCTGTTGTTTCATTGATTGTGTTTCAGTGGCCCTGAAAAGTCCCTATATAATTGTAATAAGTATGCATTGTATTGTATCATTTAATTTCAGAGCTCAATAACAGAGAAATCAGTTTGAACTCAATTTATTTAGAGTTTAAAATTTATGTGACATAATGGGCTAAATCTTGCTCAAGCGCTATGATTCCAGATAATTATAGGTGCAAATTAGATAAGGACTGGTTATGGGTAGAGTGTTAAGATTTCGGCAGGTTTCTGGTTCAAAGGACACTCACCGGTAACATTTCTGAGACACTGAATACTTATTAAATAATACTTCTTATATTTATTGAAGTGGAGCTTAATTTCCAGGTTTATTTAAACAATATTCATTTTTCACCCTTGAAATGTTTCACAGAGGTGTGCTTTGCCAGTCTATTATCCGAGCTCAGGCTGCCTCACCGACATTTACTCACGTGTATGCGGCACTTGTGGCTATTCTGAATACAAAGGTTTGTTTAGATTTCACTACCGGTACTTTATTGTCTTGAGCTATTATTGGGTACACATTTTAAACGTTTTAGTCCAGACTTGTCTAATTATAGTTTTCTCTTTCGCAGCTTTTAATTGTTTCCAAATCAGTCACTGTTTAAATGCCAATTGTATTGAATTTCAGGTCATGTATATTATTATAAGTTATTTCGGAAATCATGCCCTTTTTTCATGTTAAAATGCTTATTTTTCATTTATTTGCTATGAGATTTTAACCTGTGAAATTTTCACCAAGAAAAGTTTATTTAACATTTTTGCAGTTCCCAAAAAATGGTGAACTACTTCTTCGTCGATTAATCCTGCAATTTCGACGAGCATACAGGAGGAATGATAAGGTATGTAAATGTAATAACAGTTGAGTATTATTTTTTTGAAAACTCAATATTGATTTACATGTACCTCTCATGTCATATTTCTAAATTAGTAAATTCTCAACCTTGGATAGCATTTTTCTACAACGGTAAGATTTAATGTTTTCATTGGTTTCCTATATCAGGCAGCATCCTTGTATGGAAAATGTATGTGTGAAACAATTTTTTTCTCAGGGAAGTGCCTCTGATGGAACAAGATTGGTTATACACTGTATATGTAACCAGAGCTCTTGGCACTTTACAGTCACTGCTTGTTTTGTACCACTTCTTATAACATAAAGGTTCATGATAATTAATAGTAATTTTTTTCTACTTGTATGAAAAATCTGACTAAGAGTCTGCCTCATCAAAGCAAATCTGGAGAGAAAAAGGCACATTTACTTGTCCATGGTTTTGAGTTTATCCCTTTATCCTTAAAAAAAAAACAGTTTTGAAAAAGATTACTGGTTTGTTTGAAAGAAGTGACAATAATATTGTTTTGGGTCTAACTCGTGGTATTATTGTGTTGTTGTCATTCTGTAGGCGACTTGTTTATCCTCTACAAGATTTATTGCACATTTAGTTAACCAACAAGTGGTAAGTATACAGCACAGAATTAATTTTGTTAATAATTATACACAGAAGATTAGTGTATTACCAGTAATTAAGATTGCTTCAATTAAACCAAAAAGGATTTCTCATTAATATAAAAGATAATTGACCTTAAAGAAGCAATTTAATTTAAACACTTATAAAATGACACAAAAACCACAAAGAAAGGCAGTTTGTGTCTCGTGAAAGTTACCTTGAACTGATGTACTGGACAGTATTGCAAACAGAGGTATGGTTCGTATTTCAAATAAAACTCAAATTCAGACGATTTAACAACCTCTGTCTGGTAATTTTGGGACTTGAAATCAGTTGCAAGGTTTAAATAATGTTTAGTCACAGTGATATCTTAGTACCTGTTTTCTAGTGTTTGGAATGTGATGATGGTGAAAGCTGCTTACTGAATTGCATTTATTAAGTTACCTTTCAAAACGTCACCCATATTTTTGATGGTTTGTATTTCCAGGCTCATGAGATTTTAGCGTTGGAAGTATTAACATTGCTGCTTCACAAACCCACTGATGATAGCGTGGAGGTTGCTGTGAGTAGAAAGATTCTCTCGTTGTACTCATTACTACATAAAACTTGTAGCCTTTGGATCGAGTTGCATACAGAAAGGAAAGATAACTACAGTACCTGAACATACATGTAATAAGAAAAATGTGTCTTTAGCATGCAAAAATTAATGTTAAAATAATTAATTATTATTACATGGCAGTACTCACAGTTGGAACAACTTCCCTGTCCTACATGTACATGTGTATTTTAACATGAATATTGGATGCAGAAAAATCTGAACTACACTGTAGTAGTAAATACAATTTCAGTTTTTAGGGCATAACGTTTATTTTGGTGTGTAGGTTGTCTCTGGGTCCGACGAATTTGGTATTTTAGTTTGCTCAACCTAAAAATCAATTTTCAAGAAAGTTTGTGTTGTATTTGATTTTCAAATGTTTTATCAATGTGGGGATTGTGCATCTCTTGGTAAATTTAAGAAAGCTGTGTCCCAGATTTTGAAGGTAAATAATTTGAAGCCACTCAGGACCATTCGAAAGGAATTTGCCTTTTTAAAAAATTTCTTGCTTTTAAGTGAAATGAGAAACAGGTCATCATTGGCTTGTACACTGTACATTTGTACTGTAGGTGTTCATTGATTTAAGTTGAAATTGTGAGAAGGGACCTTTTTTTCCTCATTCTGGTTACAGATTGGGTTTTTGAAGGAAGTTGGAATGAAGCTGACAGAAGTGTCTTCACGTGGTGTTCATGGTGTGTACAAGTCATGTATTTCCATTCTCTACATTTTCTATTCAGAAAAATTTATTTATTTAAAATTGCTTTAACTTAAACCTGTGATGATGACATTTTCCATGCTGTCTGATTTGGGATTGACAGAAGTTATCTTATCTAAAGGGAAGGAGGAATGAGTTTGTTATGACACAAACAAGTTTCATTGCTTTCCTTATGTGTCATTATAATGCTACATGTACTGTAACTTGTTTGTATATGCATACAAAAAGTGATGATGATTGTATTAAAGGAAAGTCAACTCCAGCTTCACCTATTACACTATATTCAAAGATCTGGTCACTGCAAACAACTTTAAATGGTCAATTTTTCATGGCACGGTATGACAGTAAATTATTATTTACACTGTATTACCGGTCATTGTGGTGAATTTCATACCTGGTGAATAATAATAAGAATTATTTTTTGTAAGGAAATGGAAAAAGAGTACTTTAGCAAAAAAATGACATTCACTTTAAATTATCATCCCGTTTGATTTTATACAGCTGTGTTTGAGAGACTGCGGAACATTCTTCACAGTGCAGAAATTGATAAGCGAGTACAGTACATGATTGAAGTGATGTTTGCTATCAGAAAAGATGGATTTAAGGTAGTTGCTTAATTTGCTTGTTTTCCTTCGTATGAAATTCCATAGTTCAGCCATTGGCTGTTGCCTGGAGAAAAAGACATAATGTTAAAATTTTGTGTGAGCATTGTTGTGATAGACTATCATTGATGACTGACACCTTTAGAACTTAATTACAGAATTGTTTGGAAATTCGCGTAGTCAGAGTCCTAGGCAGGATTAGCCTGAATTTCGGCTGCCTCCTTCAGTCGCTAAGGCACTTGGGGTGACTTAGCGAGCAACTCTTCTGCAACATTTGATTCCTGAACTGTCCCCCATTGACAAGTAAAGTCGTCTGGCATTAGAGCGCCTAACTTATCACAAGGACTTTTCTAACCATTGTATCACACTGCATTTCTTTTGGTAATAGGATCATCCTGCTGTGATTCAAGAGTTGGATCTTGTGGAGGAAGAAGATCAAATAACGCATTTACTGCGACTAGAAGAACAAGCCAAGGCTGAGGAAATTTTAAGTAAGTTCAAAGAGAATTGCCATTAATTTTTGTTGTTGCTATTATTATTATTGTTAGGGTCACTGCTTAAGGATGGTGCCTACTATATAATTGTTGGCCTGTGTATTGAAAAGCCTCTTTATCGTACAGTTTTTTGAAAATTCTTATGGACAGAGAAACAACACTTGGGCATTCTAAAATTATTCCAATAATGTTCATTTATGTTTTTGTGAACAGACATCTTCAAGTTTGATCCTGATTTCTTAGCGAATGAAGATAAATA
This sequence comes from Montipora foliosa, assembly GCF_036669935.1. Lineage (NCBI taxonomy): Eukaryota > Metazoa > Cnidaria > Anthozoa > Scleractinia > Acroporidae > Montipora > Montipora foliosa. The sequence goes on along the minus strand of NC_090882.1, from coordinate 13,278,364 downwards.
CAAAGAAATTAGGCAAGGTCAGTTGCATGATTCTGGTAGTATCATTTAGTCAATAGTGAACTGAAATATGTATTATGATAACCTAATTCTAGCAAGTACCTGGTACATGGTAAGCAGATTTTGTTGTTTTCCCAATGTTGTGTTTAAACATGCATAATTTAACTTGTAGTTTATAAACTACCAGTCATTTCACTATAAATTAAGCTACATGTGCATGTAAAGTTACTGAGCAAGTTAAAGGCAATCAAACCCAGGATAATTTGGTGAGAGGTGAGTGCTCTCACCACTTTGCCAGCCCAGCTATAGCTACTACCCTAGTTTTTCCTTTCATTTAATCAGACCAAGAACTCACTTGACAGGCTTGGAAATACAGATATGGCATAAAACATAAGGAAATGTGACCTGAGATTTCGGTGGATATTGTCTGATATTATGCTCAAATGCATGTCTCCAGGATCATATGCACACTGATCTCAATAAGCATCATGAAGTTTCCATTGGCTCTTTAAGTGCCTGTGTTGTCGGTCAAATCCGTTTTCAGGTTGTATCCGTTTTTACCTAGGTTAAATTGGTGAGGTGCTGTTTGTAGCTGCTGTGCTAGCAAACATCACTCAGCAGTGTCTTGAAATATCAGCAATAAATGTCATAGTGTCCTCCAAAGTCCACTTTTGAAGTAAACATAGTATTTGCCCTTACCCTGAAAATAATAACTCCAATTTAACACTAACCTTATTAGCCTAACATGATGCTTCTTGATGGATATCAAAATTGAGCGTAAACAGTACCACTGAAAGATAAGCGAACCATCTAAATTGTTGAGAACGAAGATTCAACTTGTTTGGAAAAAAACACCAATGCATATTTGCGGACCAGTTTCTTTTCAATGCATGTAGCCTTTGTTCTTCATTTTGACGCCTTTAAAAATTGTGTTGTTGGTACATGACTTTATGTAAAAGGGCAACAAAGCTGAACTCTGCATAGCAAGATAACAAGACTGTTTTACATGTATTTTATCAAATTACTTTTCAAATGCATCATTGGACCTTTTGTGATGCAATAAAATGCTTTGGAAGGCTGTTGCCTTTGGGTTCAATGCAAACACAAACATGTTGAAACTCAAACGCAAACTAGTTGAAGACTAGCTTGAAATGCATTCCGTGGTTCACTTAATATTTATCTCTGAGTGGTACTTCATCTGATTACTCATAATCCAGGTTGTATAAAGTGAACTTAGTCGCTGAACAACTGAAATGTTTTTGCAAATAATGGAAGCTAATGCAGCTCATTGGACTTTGCTGATAATGGTGTTGTGTTTTAACCTTAGCTGTGCTAATGGTCAGAGTCTGAAAAGAGTTGAGGAAAAATTGCAACCTTTGTAGCACATGAAAACTCAGTTGGACGAATTCACCTGTATTGGCCCTGTCTCACGACACTGTGCGACTCTTTTGCAGATTTCAGGAGTCGATTTGCCATCCAAAAATTCATGTCTTCATTCAATCATTTAGTGGGTCTAATATCCACCATCTCCATCATTACAGTTGCGTTTAACAAATTAGGAAAGCCCTCCTCTAAATCTTGTGGGTTTTTCACAGATATTCTTGGTGAAAGTGATTCAAATGACACCTCAGAGAATGACGATGGTGATGATGACGACGATGAGGATGAAGATGGTGAAGAAGATGACAAAGGTACATCTACTTGTTTGTTGTTCAGTAATACTAAAAAAAGACACACCAGTTTGCGCAGAGTTGCCTCAAATATCATCAAATTTCACCAAATTAGACTTAACTCGCAATCTTTACTATTTCAGAAAACTGCACTTACACGGTGATAGAGTAATATTATTTAATTTTATCATCAACTTTCATCCTGAGATATTTTGTTTCTCATGTTCTAATCGACTCGCCAAATCTTGGTTATCACCTCACCTAAAAGTTTCTTACATGTTGCTGGAGGAAACATTTTCCATCATCCAAACCTGAATTTATTTATTTAAATATAGTAAAATGTATAATGCAAAGATTTTCATTTGATAACAAGACAGTATCAACATCAGTAACTGTACAGTGTAATTTCTAAGAGTATTGAATTTGTACTTACATGTACACTTTAGAATCTTGTTTGGCCCAAAAAGATTGCTAACATGCACCCATCCTCAGCTTGCTTAACCTTTACAAGGGCTTTTGTGTTCTTTGCAGATGACCAGAAAGTAGAAATCATCGATCACACTGAAACAAACCTAGTAGCTTTACGAAGAACTATTTACCTCACCATTCAGTCCAGGTAATTTTTCTTTTCGTGTTTTCAAGTGACGGTCAGTCCATCTATTTGTTTGTTTGGCCACGTCAACTGGTGAAATGCAAGTGCTCCCACCACTGTGTTGAATTATTTCTTTGTTCATTTTTAAATTCATAAATCCAACTATTCATTTGTATGCTGAGTCAGTGTATCATCGCTCACGTTGTTCCTGGATTTTGTCTGCCAGTCTTTCCTTCCATTGTTTTATTTGTTGATTCATTCAACTGTTCATTCTGTTTTTGCATGTTCATTGTGTCGTTTGAACGATAATTATTAGTCTTATATTTGTTCAGTCATTTTCAATTCATTTGTCCATCCATTTGTTCTCTTGTGCATCTGTTCATTTGTTCATTCATTTATTCTTTCATTTGTGCAGCCTGGACTTTGAAGAGTGTGCTCACAAGCTACTGAAAATGCAGATCAAAGAAGAGCAGCTGGTAAAGTAATATAATTGTAACAACTTGCATTTTGAAGAATTTCGAACTTTCTCAAATTTCACTTTTGGCCTTACAGTAGTGCTTTTGTTAAATGTGGATATCTCAACAATGTTCATGGTTTTTTTTCCAGCCGGAGTTTTGCACAATGGTCATTGACTGCTGCTCTCAACAGAGGTCATATGAAAAATTCTTTGGGTTGCTTGCCCAGGTTAGTGATCAGCGCATTGCTTTGCTTCAGGATAACCCTTCAGTTACAGACGCTCAGCAATGCCATAAGGTTGTGTTTGATTCTTTTCAGAGATTTTGTCAGCTTAACAAGATGTATATGGAAGAATATATCAAGGCATTTAATGAGCAAGTGAGTCAAGTTGAGAAAAGTTTCTAAAATTATTGTTGAATGTGGCTGTAGCTCTTGAATGGTTCAGTGTTTATAAAACTGTTGTCCTTTGCTTAGAGGACCAGAAAGTCTCATCATTTCTGATGTTATTAATTACAGATACAGCACAAATGCATCACTAAGATGCATAAGTTATACCACTTTCAATAGTAGATTGTGTTGTGTTGGAGTCTGTTTAACAAATCGATTCCATGTTGCTGTGTGTCTGTGCAGAAACAGATCACAGATGACAAACATTAGTGTCACTGATGTTCTTACCACATTCTGATAATGTCTTCTGTGATCTATTACTGAACAGATGCATCTGCAGCTACAGTACTGTACACTGTATGTCTGTCCTCTAAGAAGCTTAATAATGCATGCATTATTGACCTTATTATATAAAGAAAGTTAATACATCTACATGCACATGTACATTTCTGCATCTGCAGGAAATCAGTATGAATTATAAGAATAACACATTTTGTTACTTCGCTGGAGCATTGGTTAAGTAGAAAGTTAGGTAACGTAGACAATTCAGTGCCATTGTATTGACACTAAACTTAATCATTAAGAAGTTGAAATTTTTTGGTAAGATGTTTTATGCTTTGATGTTTTCCTGTTTGTAGTATGATACGATCCATCGCCTGGAAACAAACAAACTGCGGAATGTGGCCAAGTTTTTTGCTCATCTTCTCTTCACAGATGCTATTCCTTGGACTGTAAGGAACCAGTTATTTACTGCATGTTAACTTCCATAGTGTTGAAACTTGAAGGGTTGACATTGTAATGATTGTTGCACCCATGTTACATGTACTTTATATTGGGAGGGTAGGTAGTTTACAGTGTAGCAGTTTTCGTGACGGTTGGGAGTTATGTAGAAGTTTTGCTTGGGGATTTAACCCATTGAGTAAAATCGTCTGGCGTTAGGCAGAGTAAAATTAAAATCTCACTCCTAGGAGTCATTGGGTTGAAGGTTTATGTCAGGAATGGTAGCTGATACATAGCTCCGGTGGTTTCATGGCATTGGTAAAGTCTTACTGGGAAATATTTCCTCAGTTTACTGTCCATGCAAGAGGAGAACATGAGAAATTAAGGGAGGAGAGGACTGGGGAGAAGGGGATCTCCACATTGTCATTACCATCCCCCTCCACCCAAAAAGTCCTCATGATTCCAAACAGTCGTTTTTGTTTCATCTTCAACACGAAGAAAAACTACTAGTTACTGGTCAGGAGCAGCAAATTTGTGAGGGAATGAAAAGCGAAGGACAACCATACCTATTACAAAAGTAATCATCGTCATTTTGTCAGCAGTTTGGGGGAGCTGTAGACAGAGAGTGAAAAATATATCTTAAAGGCTGCAACAGGCACCTTCATTGGCCTTCGTTTAAGAATTGGAGCCAAAGTACATGTACATTGGGACTGAGTTTGTAACTTGTTTTATGTGCATGTGTAGGTACTGGCTTGTATCAAATTAAATGAAGATGACACAACCTCTTCAAGGTATGTAAGCTAAGGACTTTTAATGATGTTTACATGTAGAGCCTGAATATTAGGCTTGTTTGGGTTCGTTAAAATTTTATCCTCATTTTGTAGTTTCCAGCCAAGTCAGACAGCATGCCTCTAGTAGATATGACCTGATGTCTTTCTGTAACTTATTTAGTCTGCTCAATTGACCGAATGCAAAAATGGCCGCCAGCAAATTATTGTTCTGTCTTTGTGTTAATTAGCCTAACTAGCCTCGTTTTACAGCCCAAATTCTTTCAATTGAGGCTACTTAGGCTAATTAACACAAAGACAAAAGAACAATTTGTTGGCGGCCATTTTTGCATTCGGTCAATAGGCATCTGTTTGCATTTTTCAGGAGAGCACAAATTTTTAGCACTTAAGTCTACCACTAATATTTGTAATGTGCAAATTCTATAAGAATTGATGCACTTACTAATTAATTGTCAAACGTTATGATAAAAATGCTCAACGAAAATGGTGACATTTTAACCCAGTTTAAGAATACTGAAATTATTGGCAATGACCTATTGTCCAACAGTCTAGGGGCAGCACAGGTTAAAGGGGCTAGGTCATCCTATTTTCGGTAATTTTGTTTAATTTTGTTAATTATGAGCTCTAAATGTCAAATTGGCACAGCAAGAGTCTTTCATTTGCAAAATCACGGCCACATAACAACTGAGAATGATTTTCAGCTGTGTAAATGACATTTTGATGTACACTGATATAAATTTGAAAAAAGGTGGGCCGACGTTTTTCAAATTTACCCAAATTCAATCCATTTCAATCCTCTCCAGTTTTGTCCATCCACGTCCCTTCTTGGCTTCCCTGTGTTTTGTTAGAGTTCTTCTATAGTTTTGAACAGTTATTTTGATATTTTAGTTAATTCTATGACCATTCGATCAGTGCTGAAATTGCCTAAAATTGCGTGACCTAGCCCCTTTAAAGAATGGCCACTGAGGGTGACTTAAGAATTAAAACGCGGGTAAATTAGCAAAAGTTTATCACAGGGGATCTTGAGGTAATATTTTGGCTGGGGCCTAAGAGGAATAAAAATAAATAAAAGGGAGCTAAAAACTGAGAATCTTTAAAGAAAATGAAAGTTTTTTGAACTCATTTCGGTAACTTATTGGTAACCATGCAATGTAATTCTAAAATCAACCGTGTTGTGGCAAAATTTTTGTTCTTTAAAACTCAGTTTAGCGCTAGCCTTCAGTACCCGATTATAGTATATTTATCAAGTGATCTGGTAATCTTTATAGAGTATGTGCACGGCGGCCATGTTGGAGGACCAAAACAATTAAAGATATTTGCATAGAAATAACATTTATTCCCCAAAGGAATATCATTCTTTTGTTTCGGTCCTCCAATATGGCCGCCGTGCGCGTACTCTATAGAGGACTGTTGCCTTAGTGGGAGAGAACCCTGGGAACGAGGTTGTAAATATTAAGCACAAGTAACTCTTTTCAAAGACAAACAAACTTGGGCGAGAGCAATTTGTAGTCTTCGAAAAAAATTACTAGGGCTTATTTGTTCCAAATCATGTGATTGGTTATTAATGATATACATGCATACATCTGCATAAATTTCTCCTTTCCGCACTCTCCATAAGGTTAATCAACAATCGTGTATATTATCAGTCTTCTAATAAATGCATTGATCAGAGTCATGGCTGACTATTGTTTTAAGTGTTATCCCATCGTCAGCCATGGCCACATGCCAAAAATACTGGAACATGAATTTTTTAAACTGCAGGTTGCCCCTGGAATTCATAAATCTTTCTTCCTTTACAGCCGTGTATTTATTAAAATTCTCTTCCAAGAACTCGCAGAATACATGGGACTTCCTAAACTCAATGAACGCCTAAAAGATCCGTAAGCAACATTTTCTTTTCTCTTTGAAATTATGGAATTTCGTGGATGTTGTCCTTGCTCATTTATTCCATTTTCCAATCTCTTCACAGATTTCTCTCAGAGTATTTTGAAGGCATTTTTCCTCGTGACAATCCACGCAACACACGTTTCTCCATCAATTTCTTCACTTCAATTGGTTTAGGAGGAGTCACGTGAGTATGACCTCATCTTTTGTTAAAGCACAAAGACGCGCTATAAAAGGTGTGTTAGCGGCATATGCTGATGATCTGTCAATCAACCATGGACGCATACCAAGATTTGGGATAAGTTGTGCAATAAAAAACCGCTAACAAGATTATGTCCATGATATGTTTTAAAATTCCCAATCTCTTTTTTCACCCTGGAAATATATTTTACGAGTTCTGTTTCTGTGCTCCTGTTTGTTGTTCACCATCTTGGGATTATCAGTCGTTGCTGAATAAATTCGAACAAAAATGGGCGTGAAAGCGACCTCTTTTTTTAAGTGCATTCTGAGGTTGCATTGCACCGTAACATTAAGGCTGATGATGATGATGATGATGATGACGATGATTATGATGATGATGATGATAGTAATAGATGCACAACAGACTTGGAGCTGGCTTAGATCATCTGACTTGAAGGTTCAAACGGAAGCCCTTAATCTTTGCACTACAGGAACAGGCTTAAAAGATCTAATTACGTGAAACATCACTTTGATATGGTCTATTGGACTGTTGCAGAAAACTACGCTATTGGGAACTCTCAGAAAGGAGGGTGCTTGACTTTTAAGTACTGGGAGAGTGTCCCCAGAGGGCACTTGGTTATTTGTTATGACTTGCCCCCTTGGGATGAATGTCAGCACGAGAACAGCCCGAGCTCAGAGCTAAATGGAGAATAATGATAACAGTGATGACATTTCTAAAGTCAAGCTTATATATAAACTACCACAAGTGTTCCACTCTTGAAATCAAATAACATCAAAGTGGATGAAATCAAATCAAATCAAATCAAATCACTTCCTTGGTTTTTTTTTGTTTTTCTGCCTTTTGTTTTCAGCGATGAACTAAGAGAACATTTGAAGAACGCCCCGAAGGTGATTATGGCACAGCAGAGAGCTGGGGCAAGTGATAGTGACTCCGATTCGTCAGATGACAGTAGCAGCGAAGGTTGGTGGCAATTATTTTAGCTTACTTTTAGTTATAAATAATAAAGGAAAGGAAAGGAACTTTATTTAAGTGTCTAGTCGTTCTAGCGCTGGAGCGCTAATTGGGGACATTGTAAACTGAAATGAACAATGAAAGTAAATCAAGTCAAATGTCGGTTTTTGAGGAGAGGGGAAACCGGAGTACTGTAGCACTGCAGTTCCATTTTTCTGTGAATTACATTCGTTGTTCTCTTTTCCCTCCACTAGTTGTGTCCATTCCCTCCTTTCCACTGTTAACGCAGCATGACAGGGGCCTGGACAACTTAAGCTCAGAGGTGGTTTGTGGAGGATGTCAAGAATGGGAGAGGTTCTCTGTCCATGCA
>NC_090882.1:13250347-13252847 GCF_036669935.1 Montipora foliosa | reverse complement strand
GCTGTGGGGCTGCCTAATGTAGTGAAGTTTTTAATCCAAGTCACATGTAAAATCGAAGTAAATATATATTACTTCGGTCTAAGAAGAGACCTTCTATTCAAATATTTGAATTCGATGATTCGCAGAGTCCGCCACCACAATTTGACCATCACTCAGAATGGCTACAGAAAGCGGATAATTGAACTCTCCTAAGTTGTTGCCTCGTGTGCCAAACTTGCCAATAAACTTACCATTTGGAAGTTCAACCACTTGCACCTTATGATTGTCTCGATCACACACAATAACATGACCTGATTTAGTTACTGATAAAAACCGGGGCGAATTAAATTCCCCATCCCCTTTCCCTTGCTTGCCAAACTGGTACTTAAAGTCCCCCTCCTTAGTAAATACTTTGAGACTATTATCATCATGGTCTGATATAAGGAGGTTATCCCGCCACTCAACACAGTGAACAGGAAAAGAAAGAGATCCAGGCCCACCTATCTTCTTTAGAAACGTGCCATCAGGGGAGAAGATTTTAATGAAATTGTTATACGAGTCAGAAACGATAATATTACCATTGAAATCCAATGATAAACCCCAAGGGTCCTTGAGCTGAGTATCGAGGCTTCCTTCCCCACCAAACATGCTGATGTACATCCCCTCCCCAGTAAAAATTTGGATGCGATGGTTATGCTTGTCTGCTACTAAGACATTTCCATCTTTATCGAAGGCTACCCCAAAAGGATAATTAAATTCTCCTGGGTTGCTGCCTCTTCTGCCAAAGGATCTCACAAAATTTCCTTTATTATTGAAGATTTGAACTTTGTGGTTGGATGTCACCGCAATTTCATTTTTGCTATTCACAGCCACCCCCCGAGGATTCTCAAACCTCCCATCAACGGAGCCTCGTTTTCCAAATGATAATACAGGTTTGACATCAAACGATTTAACTACAATCCTAAAAGGGCTTCTACGAACAGGTTCCCCGTTAACCTTAACTAATAAATTAAAATTACCTTCAACTTTGGGCCAATAGCTAATTTTATAGATTCCGTCTTTGTCGTCATTTACGTTAAAATTTGTGATGCATGCTACGCCGCGCTCATCTGTCATTTCTACCACTACATTATCCTGCTTATTGTAACAATGTATTCCTAAGTAGTTTATATAGTGGTTAAGTGAAATTGAGCTTCACGCCCAACAATTCCTTCATTTAGTCCTCTGCCTTCAGCGACAGATTCGCTTGCTTTTGTTTGGTGGCATGATTTCAAGAAGCCGAATTCTTCGCTGTTGTCAGTATCAAGTATCCTGTGATTTTCCACGAAAACTAAATCAAACAGGCCCACTCCTGTGTCAAGGGCAACTGGCTTAGATCGATCGAATTCTTCCAGAGTTTTCTTCAATGCTTTGCCAAGTTGAACCACTTCAACGCTTGTGCTTCGCGTTAAAAGTTTGTCAGCTTTTTCCAGCGCTGATTCAATGGCTTTTATTTCCTCCTGAACCGCAGTCCTCTTAGTTAATACAGTTTCGAGCGACTTTTTCGTTTCTTCTTTCAGTTCGGACAGGATAATTTCCTTTTTCGCCTGAATTGTTTCTCGGAATGTTTCGACCACATTGTCAGCAAAGCTTTCCACATCTTGTTCCATGTTTTCGCTTTGTTGAACGATACGAGCGTAGTCCTCGTTAAGTTGAATGACTTTGTTCATCTTTTCTTGTAAGTTATCGTTTTGCCTTTGCACAAGCGCTGTGATATCGATCATTTGGGCTTCGGCTTCTCCTTTAGTTAGTTTCACTTTATGACCTGAGTGATCCAAGATAACACAAGTTTGACAAACCGACTCTTCACAATTCTGGCAAAAAAACTTCAACTCTTCTCTCTCGTGCTCTTCTCTTGGACAAAACACGGGTCTCTTTAATAACTCCTCATAGTCCTTGTCTTGAAAATCTTTCATAGCCAGAACACGGTGATCTTTGCAATAAAGTTGCATCACGTTGTGCGCTATCAAGCATTGCTCGCAATACAATATGCCACATTGAAAACAATACAAGGCATCTGAGCTTTTCTTGTAGCAGTTTCCGCATGTTACTTGTGCTTTGTTGCATTCTTTAATTTTAAGGGCATCGATCAACCCGTTCACGAAAAAGCTGATGGGAAGATCCTTAATATCACCGCTTGCAGGAACTCTGCTAACTCCTTGGCACTTTGGACATCTCAACGTATTTTGACCGCCACTCGCTCGATGCCAGTTTGTCAAACAGTTCAGACAAAAACTGTGCAAACATGGAAGGTGTCTTGGATCTGTAAAAACGTCCTTACACACCAGACACGAGACGTGTTCTTGGAGATTATGGAGCAATTTTTCGATATCCATATTGTTTTTCGGCACGCCTTCGAGAATTAAGCATATTTTGTCGCATGTCTTACGATTAAAAGAATCTCGTGACATTTATTCCATGTTTAGCTTTTCTATGAATTATTGATGTGTTGACCAATCACAGTGCCCTCTTTTAAGAGCTT
>NC_090882.1:13239656-13242747 GCF_036669935.1 Montipora foliosa | reverse complement strand
CAAAGAAAGAGCAAGCGTTGTCTATAACTTTCTCGCAATATGATTGGTTTATTTTTTCAAAATGAGCGTTCCTGATTGGCTATTACATTGCGTGACAAATTGACGCAAGCATGACGCGAGCATCGTTGTCTACACTCTTATCGACAACGGCAAATTAGCCAATCAGATTCCGAGATTACAAGCAATTGTGGTAAAAACTTCTATTTAGGCAACCTTCGTCATTAATTAATACAAAATAAAATTACCCACCTGTAAAACTTAACTCTCCCTCAGCCAATTTGCCGTAGATTAAAAAATAAAAGACCTACAAAGGGCATTAAGATATTATCTGAGGAGGAAACTTCCCTTAATCTCAACTATAGTTATAGACCAGGGTCCCATGACTAGGAGCGAGCGCGGCAGCACATTTTTACAGACCAATTTTTTTTTAGACTACCTTTTCCGCAAAAAAGAATCAAAGGAAGTTCTGGCTCGGTTACACCATGACGTCAAGTTAGTTTCTTATGATTGGTCATCGGGCTCTCTAGGAAGTCTCGTTCGGGGAAAATTCAATAATCGCGCAGAATACCTATTGTTCTTCGGACATTTACTTACAGTCGCGAAAAAGTGTAAATCGGTCGGTGAAAACGCCGCGCCAGGAATAAGGGCTGTGGCTCGCTCCTAGTCATGGTCTCTTGCACAGACTGATAACCTGGTAAAATATGTTAAAGAAAACTAGAATAACAAAGGCCTGCAGAGCTTTACCTCACAGAAGCCAAATAAACTTTTCTTATTTCACTAAACAGTCGGCTCCAGGGATCAGTGACATTTGCAACCAACCTTCATATTTACACAAACAGACAAACAGCAACATCCCACGTAAATGCCACCAGGCGTCTTGTTGTACAAATTTATTTCAGAGACATATACCTAAGATACCAAGCCTTTTATACGGAATCTTGGTGTTTAACGTCCCACAGAGTCTATAAACAAGGGTTATCGAAAGGGGCCTACGGTTTATAGTCTTTATCCGAGAAGACTTGAAAGTCAAACCATTTGCAGATGTCTTTCCATAGGCAGCACTTTCTCCTCTTTCTTCTCTTTTTATCCTTTCGAGCCCGCCAAACAAATTTTTTTCTCCACAGTAAGAAATTTTCAGGTAGCATTTCAGTTAAGAAAGCGCCACATTTCATGACAGTTTTATTCATATATGTAAAATTGCAAAACTGTCATGAAGACATTTAGCGAACGACCCTTCAGGTTCCCTGTTACCTAAACTGGAGGTCAAAACAAATAAAACAAAAACAGGGTTCATTCGCAGGGCGAAGCTAGGAAATTAAATGGATGAAGACCGGAGGATTCAAAAGTTTCCCTGGCGAAACAGGTGGGTACGAAATGTGTTAAAATCGTTTGTGGAAAGATTGATCAAAATTTGACTAAGTGAACTTTATACAACACATGAGTTTCATAAATAATGTATCAGTTTTGTATAATCGTAAACATTTTGATGTTAGTGCGTCTGAATTCCTCTGTATTTCAGAAATTCCAATTTCTTGAAATCGGTTTAAAATCATTCACCATTCACTATTCACTCTGGTCTTCATTCGTTTGAAGTTTTCACAGGAAATGAACTTCATGCGTTTACTTTGGCAATATGCGGACCTTAATTAAAATGGAGCAACTGTCCTATTGTTTTCAATTGTATCTCCAAGAACCAGACCAAAATGATTACAAGAGGTTTTCAGGTGACGTCATTGCCCCCATGTTGGTAGACGAAAACAAAAGATCTCTCGTTAGCTTATTTTGTTCGTCCACCAGAAGTCGTACATTTCTCTATTGTTATTGGTGTCTCTAGAGGTTGGTTGAAAACGTCCTATATAAATATAAACGACAGGGATTTCAAATGCTTACTTTTTTCTTCATGAATAAGTAATAATGACTTTACTAATGAAACATCCCACCTTAATACACCATTACTCCCCTTAAATATAGTCATGATAGTCTCGACGGCTTTAATGAATTTCATAAGAAAAAAAGCAGTTTGATTCATTTTCAAAGAAAGGAAAACGCATCGACGAAGACTATGCTACAGGCATTGTTTTAAATAGAAAGTCATTAAAAGTTTCAGATGTCTTGTTTTAAATACGATTCATCATTCTGCGAGATAATTTGAGTTGTTAAATTCCATGCATTTTGGCGATGGATTACGGTGAAGAACAAAGATTGGAAGATACGTTTTCCGATCTTAAACTATGGGTTTGTGTTTAAACTGATTGTACGAGCTCCTTTCTAACGCTGCATTTACTTTGCAGAACTCATCATGGCTTCCCTCATCATTCTTGCTTTTTCATCACAGAAAAACGAAACTAAATAAGGCATAAAACATACAAAACAAAATCATGCGTCCCGTTTGCCGAGAGTGCTAAAAGCCGTAAGGTAGAGCTAAATACACAAGCAGGATACGGGATTTTGAAAATCATGCCAGCCAGAGCAAGAGCCTCCGCGGTAGTACCATTAAGTAGAGTAGAACATTGGTATTTAGCTTTTAGTCTGATCATCTCTTCGGCGTGAAACCCATGAGTAACTAAATTAAATATAGTCCCGTATCCTGCTTGTGTAAGGCATAAAACATGATTAGACCTTACCAAATCGGCCAAAGTTGTGGAAATCATCGCCAAAAAGCAAAGCCTTTAAGACATTATTTGTATCACCGTTGTTTGATAGAATCGTCGAAGTGAAATAAATGCATATAATTGTTCAGACCGTCAGAAATATCTTTAAGTGTGGGCTTGCAAAGGAAGCATGCTGTTTGCGTGCTGTGTGGCTTGCTGTATTCGCACGTCGAGAAGTCTACACTAACGAATTCTTTTGTTCAAGAACAATACTGGAATGTACTGGATCACGAATGCTACTAATTCATCACCTCTTAAGAAATAACAATATTTATGATACCCCTATCTACCACTCTTAACTTAAATTTAAAAACACTGAAAGCACATAAAGTCTTCGTGTGTATTTTTCTTCTGTTAATCCTCCTAAGTTAGGACTATGTACAGGGATCCCAGCTCCTGGTACAGTTTCATAATTTTCATAGCAATTGAGTGGTATAGTA
>NC_090882.1:13222156-13224656 GCF_036669935.1 Montipora foliosa | reverse complement strand
ATGACCATTCGATCAGTGCTGAAATTGCCTAAGCTTGCGTGACCTAGCCCCTTTAATTACACCTACTTCCCTCATTTTGAATATTCTTTTGAAAGTTGCTCTTCATACTCAAGACTAGAAAGGCTTGTTAGCTAAAACAGAAGAACAGTTTATTTGGCCGGCTTTATGAAATAGATCTATACAAATGTAGGTTGTCCACTTGACTATGGTTCTTGCGCAAGTCAGGTGCTGGCATCTTCATGGTCAGAGGCATTTTCATCTTGTTCCATAAGAAGGCAATCAGTATAATCCATGCTTCCCACTCCCTTCTGTAGTGCCTTTATGGCCAGTTTCCATGCCATATTTATCAACTCCTAGGGAAAGAGACTATTTATTAATGTGCCGGGTACATTGCAATTCCGTGAAAGAAGTCCTGCCCTCAAAGATTATTGATTTCATGAAGTTATGATGTACATACATGGACGAGCACTCCCCACAAAGACTAGTCACATTGGCTAGGAACGTTTTTTTTTGGAGAAATCGTGAAATGTGATATGCTTATCAGCTGAACGGTGAAATTGACATTATACTGGTGATTTGGAAGAACAAGTTACTGCAAGTAAAGCAACCAAAATATATTTGAATGCATGGAGATTTTCTAATATGGCGTGTATTCATCACTGATTGTGTGATGAAGTAAATGTACATTCTGAATGTTTGATTTCTTCTGATTCTTTTCTTCCTCGCTCATCAAATGTCCTCGTACAGATTATCTGTCACGTGTATTGGAAAAGAAAGCTCTCGTGGTGAAAAGATTTTGATCGAGAAAGGCGAAAGTGTGGCTTTCCTAACTTGTTTCCCACAATCGATAGCAATCAAATCTACTAAATTCAAGTAACCAAAAGAAACCGAGAAAATTGACAACAAAAATCGCACACCCTAAAAAATGAAACTAAACTGAAACGTAAGAGCAGAGGCCTAACAGCCAGGGCCCAGTTGTTCAAAAGCCGATTAACGCTAATCCCAGATTAAAAATTAACCAAGGAGTTTATTTCTCTTCTCTTAAATGCTATTCAACGCTGATATTTGGCAAAACTTTACATTAGAAGAAGTAAATCTTGAAAAAAAAGTAAACGAAAGAAATTTTCACCAAAAAGTTGAAAACATGAAACAAAAGTTTACACTAATCCTGGATTAAGTTAATCGGCTTTCGAACAACCGGGCCCTGAGCGATAAGACTCAGATCAGAAGATGCGAAACCTAGGTTTTTTTCCTTTAGACAAAGTAATCACAAATATAGTCAAAGCGACTCCAATATTTCGCTCTTTAATTTCGGACAATGCATCTTTGCAAGTTACCATCTAGTTTTATCAGCCGCTTATCAGAAACCTGTTATCCTTCTTGGCCAACAGCTATGTCAAGCTTGCGCAAATATTAAGGTGCAAACAGCTACCAAGGTGGTAAGGGTCTACGCAGATACTGGTACCGGTGCAAATTGGGATCTCGCTGTTTTTCAAGCTGATCTAGCTTCCATTCCCTCAAACCACTTCATGATTGGCCAGGTCGCTGTCCGCAGCCACGCCGTTTCTGTTCCTTCGTCTTCTGTCATTCTCGTAAGCCAACTCTCCCCTGCGGCTGATTTGGCATCACCGACGAGTTTCACCAAAATTTGGGCGGATCATGGGTCGGGCGGCATCCAGGATGTCACCTTTTGGCGTGTTAATTGTCCAACAGATTTCGTTGCACTTGGAGACGTAGTAACCGCAAATTACAGTCCACCGTCCACAGCATTCAGGCTGAAATATGCTTGCATCAGGAAATCTCTGTTAAGGCAAGGAGTGATAAGCAGTGTACCAATTTGGACCGATGCAGGTTCTGGTGCAAGTACGGATGGCTCTGTCTGGGAGGTCCAAAATGCAGCCGGCGGTTCGTCGAATGCTGCTGGTTTGGCGGGATTCTTCAAGGTACAGCCTAACTACAACAAACCAAATTATCCAGTCTATGTGCTGCCTGTTGAATCCGTCGCCGTCCCTCATTAGGGACTCTAGGCAAGGACTAACTTTTTTAGCTTATTTGGTGACATTTTTAGTCTCTAGTTTTATAGTGTTTAACTACTTCTTAATTAGTATTTTAGCACTTTGTACTCTAGTATTTTAGTATTGTGATAGTTTAGTACCTTATATTTTAGTATTTGAGTAGTTTAATAATTTAGCATTTTAGTTATTGTTATTTAGTTTAACAGGGCTTTAAGGGAGAGTACAGTCTATTCTACTGTAATTATGCACCCTAATAAATAAAGTGTTCTAAAGCTTATTTTGCTTTTTAACTCGCCAAAACACGTCATTTGGGCCCAGTTTGCGTTCGCTTGCTACCGCATTTTGAGCTCAAAACCGGCAAATATCTTTGTAGAAAGGATAAAATGTCTATATCCTGCCATTTAGGCTGAAACATTGATGTTCTAAGCATACCAAATACAACAAAATACTTACATAGTTTCTACTCTGGCCGGAAATTATCACCG
>NC_090882.1:13199656-13217156 GCF_036669935.1 Montipora foliosa | reverse complement strand
TTGGTAAAGTTACAGCGGATAAAGCAAGATTGATTGCTCGGGAATTTGGCTTTTCTCCAAGCGGTCATGGCTTGTTACACAACTATGCAAATGATGTCCACGAAAATGACCATCGAGAGCTTTTTATGTTTTCTGCAGTAACTGAATCTCTAGTTGAAAATATCGTTAATGGTCTGCCTTCGAATAAAGCTCCTGGTGCCGACAAAATTACATCTAGAGTTCTTAAGGATAGCCTTCCTGCAATACTTCCGATAATCACGCATTTGTTTAACAAGTCGTTTGCCACTGGTACTTTTGCACGATCGTGGAAAATGGCTGAAGTCATACCAACCTCGTTCCCAGGGTCTCTCTTCTCTGCCTCCATTGTCCGACAATGGAGGCAGAGAAGAGAGACCCTGGGAGCGAGGTTGAAGTCATACCTGTTCCCAAGTCTGGCGATTTCAACGAACCAGTAAATACGCGCCCTATTTCCTTACTTCCGATATTATCGAAGGTCTGTGAAAGACTCGCCCATCGTCAATTCGTTGATTTTCTGAATCGCTCTGGAAAAATCTCAAAGTTTCAGAGCGGGAATCGTGAATTCCACTCTACCGAGACGGCTCTACTTCAATTTACAGATGACATTTTAAAGAACATGGATGAGAAGAAAGTTTCATTGATCGTGTTATTAGATATGTCGAAGGCTTTCGACAGCATTCAGCATGAGCGCCTACTTATGAAACTCCACAAAATCGGCATCTCCACTGCTGCCTGGACCTGGTTTGAAAGTTACTTGACAAAGCGCAGTCAATTCGTTAGGATCGAGGATGCTATTTCGGATCCATTACCTTTAAATTTCGGGGTTCCCCAAGGCTCTATCCTTGGACCCGTCCTGTTCACAGTGTATGTTAACGATTTATTGTCGGTTCCTAAGCACTGCAAATCTTCAGGTTACGTGGACTACACAAAAATTTTCTTATCTCTTCCTCCTCGTGATATTACTGATGCAAGCAATGCGTTAAATCAAGACCTTTTGGAAATATCCCGTTGGTGCTGCGAGAATTCACTGTTGATTAACCCTGATAAGACCAAATTCTTGGTTATTGCAACTCCACAACTCTTACGTAATTTGCCGCGTCTATCCATTACCATTCTTGGAAAGGAGATTGAACCTGTTTCTGTTGCCAGAGACCTGGGTGTCTATATCGACCAGACTCTCAACTATAACGAACATATATCAAAGTTAGTCTCGAACTGTGTTCACAAACTTGTTCAAATAAATAGGATAAAGCACTTATTAGATCGGAAATCTTTACTTTTAATGATTAATGCCTTCGTATTTAGTAAACTCTTTTATTGTTCGACTGTTTGGGGAAACACATCCAAGTCAAATATAAAGAAGCTACAACTGGTCCAGAACTTTGCAGGAAAGATCGTACTCGGCTTGAAAAAATTCGACCACATCTCTCAAGGCCTTAAATCACTTGGGTGGCTTAGTATAGAGGATAAACTACGATTAAACACAGCCGTCATGGTGCATAAATGCTTACAACATCGGGTGCCCATTTATCTGAAAGACAAATTTGTATATAGGTCACAAGTTCATAATAGACAACTTAGATCTGTTGATAACAATGAACTCAACTTGCCACATTGTCGGCTTTCTACTGGCCAGAGGTCATTTGCCTTTCGAGGGGCAAAAGTTTGGAACTCGCTCCCCCTTGATCTAAAGTTAACTTCTTCACTGAGGACTTTTAAAAAGAATGTATGTGAACTGCTTGTAAATAATTTATCGTGAAACGTTGCATTTATATTTTTTTAGCTTTTATCTTATCAGATTTTTTCTATTTTTAATTCATGTAAGATTTTTAATATATATTTAAATATTGCTGCTGAAAAGCCCTTTTCAGGGAACGCAATAAACGTGTATGTACGTATGTATGTATGTATGTATGTGTGTATGTATGTATGTATGTATGTATGTATGTATGTATGTATGTATGTATGTATGTATGTATGTATGTACGAGATTAATAACTGGTTTGAAACGGTGGCAAAATGACGAAAAACTGTCATGGAGGCATGATTAGACATTAAGCATGTTTCTTGGATCGTTTTAAGGCAAGGGAAGGCATACGAAGGCAGGCATGCAAGAAATTTTGCAACAAATGTTCTGAAAATTCTAAATCTCAAATCGTCTTCCGAACAGGTATTTTCCGAAAATTGACGTTGGGTGCCCCCGGAAAATTGGGGGAATGTGAACAGTTAACTTTTATTCGAATAGTGTGAATACTTCTGAAAATAGGCTACAGGTAGCCTATATTACGACCGATTTCAAGATCTGACTGATGACGTTTCCAATTCACGTACTGCAATCGGATATTACAGATACTTAAAACACCAACACTCGCTTTTGTTGAGGGGCCAAATCTCTCTAGTAATATTATTTAAGGTGATTTACTTCATTTTTGTGGGCATGGAAAAGATCTCAAACCAAACTTGTGAGAAGCACTTGCATAGATTTCTAAAGTACTCAGTGTTACGTCACACAATTACTTGGCAGATTTTACAGCCTTTTGCAGCGATCCTTAGCAAGTCCAGGGGCTCCTGGCAAGTCGCAACACTATTTTTGACTTACCGTGCGGGGACTGGGTGCCTTTTGTGCACGGAAAAATACCTTTTTATTTGATATTGGCCGTGACAAGAACTAACGGATTCAGTTTTCTGAAGTAATTAGTTCATTAAATCCTTCGGTGTACTTTTCACTGTAAAACAAATACTAGTGATCACTAGAGCTGCCCCTGAGAGAAATGTTAGCCGATTGATTTGTGCAAAATCCCACTTTGGGTTGATTTTCAAGTCATAAGTTATTTCAATCCAAAATTGATCATTTTCATGATCTGTTTCTCTACCCTAAAAAATGGACCAGATTAGCGATTGCAAGGAAAAGAGTGTAATGATACTACCAGTCATGTGAAGTACTAAGTAACAGAAACAACATGTAGGAAGCACCTTAGAAAACCCGGCGTATACGTATAGAGTGAGAACTAATATGGATTGTTCGTATAGATAGACCAAAAAAAGTCTCGATTTGCATGAATGTGACATGCAAAGGGTCAAAGTATGCTCACAAGGGATCAATGAAATTGAGAAGAAAAGAGAAACCAGTAAAATTCATTGTAGAGTTCTGCCGGAGACTGGAGTCGAGCTTTCAAGAAACCAGCAAAACCAGTGTTTTAATGTCGATTTGAAAATAACCTTAGTTTCTTTTAAAAGAAGTTAAAACTCATTTGAAATTAATAGTAAATTTAATATCCCAAGAAGAAATAGAGTCAGAGGCGAATTCTACTCTTTGGTCCTTGGGACCAAGGCTGGGCCTTTCAGCTATAATAACAAGATGATAGGATGGCCTTTACGGTGGACAATTTGCGGTTCAAAGGTCATTAACTGATTGTGTTTCCGAATCACAAAAACGAGCGGATACAGCATCACTGACACTCCTTTCCGGTACAATCACTTCTGTGTTGAGAGGGCCAAGCCAGACTCCCAGCTTGGACCTTGATTCACAAAACGTTTTTCTTTTAAAGAATTGACAAAATTCTAAAAATACAATCGTGATAGTACAATCAATTTCAGTTTCCTTTAGTGACTAGCTCTTAAACATATGTCAAAGGTTGATTTTTGTCTGGCTCAGTACATATGGTTTTTAGTGATTTTTCAAGAATCATGTTACTTTTCCCTTGATTATATAATCAATGGCCAATGGCCAATCAGCTTTGTTTAGATTAAAGTTTGCCGGATTAAGAATTTGTAAGCTTGCACGCTCTAATGTAAGGAGTAGAGATTATCTGTCGCGTGTATTGGAAAAGAAAGTTCTCGTGGTGAATAGATTTTGATCGAGAGAGGCGAAAGTGTGGCCTTCCTCACTTGTTTCCCACAATCGATAGCAATCAAATCTAACTAAATTCAAGTAAGCAAAAAAACCCGAGAAAATTGACTTTGACATCTTTAAGGACGGTGCCTACTATTGTTACTGCGCATACGTTCTGCGCATCTCGAGATACTCGGATTTCCTATCGGTGATGCTTACTAATACAGGGATAATTTTTGCGCGGTTTAAAACTATCCGGAGAAAGTACATCTTAGTAAGTACTCTTGGTATCCAAAAAGAAAATTGGGGGTAACCATGCATTTTTGAGAGATAATTGAGCTTCAATTTGAGAAAGAACGTCATACATTGCTTTGTATTTTAAAGCTTTTTACAAATATTAATTATCAATTATCTTTGAAAAATGCGTGGTTACCGCCAATTTTCTTTTTGGATTTCAATAACACTTGTTAAGATCTCCATTTCCTGCATAATCACACATCGGGGAAAAAATATCTGTAATTAGTAGGCACCGTCCTTAAGATGCACAGCAATAATCGCACACCCTGAAAAATGAAACTAAACTGAAAGGTAAGAGAAGAGGTCTAACGGCCAGAGCGATAAGACTCAGATCAGAAGATGCGAATCCTTGGTATTTTTCCTTCGGACAAAGTAATCACAATTATAGTCAAAGCGACTCCAATATTTCGCTGTTTAATTTCGGACAATGCATCTTTGCAAGTTACCATCTAGTTTTATCAGCCGCTTATCACAAACCTGTTATCCTTCTTGGCCAACAGCTATGTCAAGCTTGCGCAAATATTAAGGTGCAAACAGCTACCAAGGTGGTAAGGGTCTACGCAGATACTGGTACCGGTGCAACTTGGGATCTCGCTGTTTTTCAAGCTGATCTAGCTTCCATTCCCTCAAACCACTTCATGATTGGCCAGGTCGCTGTCCGCAGCCACGCCGTTTCTGTTCCTTCGTCTTCTGTCATTCTCGTAAGCCAACTCTCACCAGCAGCTGATTTGGCATCACCGACGAGTTTCACCAAAATTTGGGCGGATCATGGGTCGGTCGGCAGGCAGAATGTCACCTTTTGGCGTGTTAATTGTCCAACAGATTTCGTTGCACTTGGAGACGTGGTAATCGAAAATTACAGTCCACCGTCTACAGCATTCAGGCTGAAATATGCTTGCATCAGGAAATCTCTGTTAAAGCAAGGGGTGATAAACAGTACACCAATTTGGACCGATTCAGGTTCTGGTGCAATTACGGATGGCTCTGTCTGGGAAGTCCAAAATGCAGCCGGCGGTTCGTCGAATGCTGCTGGTTTGGCGGGATTCTTCAAGGTACAGCCTAACTACAACAAACCAAATTATCCAGTCTATGTGCTGCCTGTTGGATCCGTCTCTAGTTTTATAGTGTTAAACTACTTCTTAATTAGTATTTTAGCGTTTTGTACTCTAGTATTTTAGTATTGTAATAGTTTAGTACATTATATTTTAGTATTTGAGTAATTTAATAATTTAGAATTTTAGTTCTTGTTATTTGGTTTAACAGGGCTTTAAGGGAGAGTACAGTTTTTTCTACTGTAATTATGCACCCTATAAATAAAGTGTTCTAGAGCTTATTTTGCTTTTTAACTCGGCAAAACACGTCATTGGGGCCCAGTTTGCGTGCGCTTGCTACCGCATTTTGAGCTCAAAACCGGCAAATATCTTTGTAAAAAGGATAAAATGTCTATATCCTGCCATTTAGGCTGAAACATTGATGTTCTAAGCATACCAAATACAACAAAATACTTACATAGTTTCTACTCTGGCCGGAAATTATCACCGGCGTATTCGGCCAGCGTACTGCGACTAGAAAGCAGGTTTATTTACGCGTGGCGCGAAAATATATTACTTCCGGTCACCCTACCAGACACTTATGCTGTCCATACGTAAAGCACGCACATCGTAATTGTAATCACAAGGGGGGCTGAAACCTGGGGCTCTTTTCTCTTTGAAAGGCGCAATAAATGGGCTCTCTTTGGAAACGATATCCGTATGAGTGCTACAGTTGCTTGGAGAATATTTATTGCAATGTTAAGTAAAACGTTGTCAAATTTGTGACCATCAGTATTTCACATTGTAATTCACAGAATTGCGATTTCGTTTTCGCGCAACCAATTTTTTACGAAAATTTAATATATAAATTAACACTCGCCCAAGTGACGTCGTTGTCCCAAGCTTCCATGTGTACAATAGGATCTTGGATCTCTCACATCAGTCATAAAACGACGCCTTTAAATAAGGGTAGAAGTTTTCTCATGGCTTGCACTTACTAATAACCGTCAAGCATGTATATTTTAGCCATTTTGAAATAATTTGCTTACCTTGAGTTGTTAACTGTCTTTTTTCAACTCACTGAGTATTTGTAGCTCAACCAGACCAGAGGCGCGACAACATTCTTGCTTTGAGCTAAATGAAAGACAGCATGTAATTTTAGTGAATATGACCAGCGCACACGTGTATGGCCCACTTAGAAATTTCCAAATACATTGATTCGAAACAACTTCCCTCACGCCCTTTACACTGCCTACATAGTACAAAAAATATTTTCCTGATCGATAGCTGAAATATCTGAAAATTCGATTGCGCACGATTTTATCATAAACTATCACTTTTGGTGTGAAATAACCTTATCATGCCACTGTAGCGGTAAATGATGAAATACACTTGTACCACCCCGTTAGCGAATAAAGGAACTTACCGTTTTAGAGCAAAATGCAGGTACCGATCCTGAAAAGGTGTTCCCCAACGTTGCAACTCACTGAAAACCGCTTCTGACTTTCCAAGCTCTTAGAATCTCTATACTGGACACAACGCGGGTTTATGAAAATAGAGACCTTTGTTTCACCATAATTTACAGTAATGTAAAAAGGGCGCAGGTTTCCCAGACACAGATGTCATGCTGAATTAACCCCCATCAACAAACGCGTTTTGGCGTTCATTACATTCCCGCGCCACAAACGATGGAAGTTGATCAGGCTAGAAGACAAGTAAAGCACAAGCTTGCAGTTTTTGTCCCAGCAAATTTCCTTTCAAAGTGTCACTGTGAGCCAGGACGTGGGCGTGGTGTGTCTTTTTCCAGCCAACAATAGTTTCAGGAAAAAAAAAACGTCAACAAGCAAACAATCGTACCAAATTCCCAGCAAGTTATCTTGTATGGATACGGTACCTCCCAGCCAGCATCGTGCTACATGGGGAGCGGATATTTTGAATATCGTCTCCGATAAGCACTCCTAACTAGACGAGCCTTCCTCAACCATTCAATTCCATCGTACCAAATAATGATGATGTCTTGTCGCATGACCAGAAAAGGAGAATTAATGTTTCCGGAGTGTCCTTGCAAAAGGTACAATTAGCGTTTTCTCTTAACCCGATTTTATATAAAAAAGTACGTCTTAGTGGCTACTCGTCTAATATGTAGAAATTTAAAATGAAACTTAATAAGTTTGGTCCTCTTAGTGCATCGTCTAGCCAAACAATAGGCAGAATTTCAGTTTATAAGCTGTTTTTTATTAACAGTGAGTGAAATAAGTAGGTCTATTTTCAGGAAGCGTGCTAGAATTTCAACAAATGAGCCCATAATCAGCAAGAATGTTTAACGCTGATAAACAATAAAGCAGCTTCTATTTCCAAAACGATGGAATTACCTGGTGATAAATAACATCGTCTAGAAGTGTGAATTTTTGGCTTTGCAAAAACAATGGTCAACCTCAAGGGTTGAATGATTGTGATCTTTGTGTTGAATTCGCAGATTTCTTGTCGAACTTTATAAAAATTGAATGAAAGAAAAAACAAACTCACAAAAACAAAACCCCGTTGTCTTGCCATCATTTTATCGGAGATGAATCCTTTGTTTCCTGCGCTGTTAGTGACAAGCAAGGTAACTTGATCACAGCAATGTCACTTCCAATTTTGCTATTTACTTGTTCAACCAAAAGTACAACAGAAAAATTGGACAAAGCAAAAATCTCCCAATGGTTTTTTTTTCGCGGATGCATTTTTATGTTGTCCTTTTGGCTGCAAAAGTAAATCGCAAAATCGAAAGTGACATTGGTTAAGTGTTCAACTTTAGTTACCACTTAATTTTTTTCTCTCTCTCTCTTGGAATGCTACAGAAACACACACTACGTATACAGTGTACTAACGATTTTCAGCCACTGTGAAGTTCTAAATTTTTTCGGTTTTTTTTTTCAAGCGCAAAGCACTCTGGTCTGTTCACACAAACTACAGCATTGGTCTGATGAATGCCCTGTTTCGACGGACAAATCAAATCTGTCTGCTCTTCCTAACAACTGCATATCAATATTTATTTAATTTTGTATCAATAGTTGTTTTGCTTAAAGCAGGCTAACAAAATCTGTACCTTGCTTGGTTCGCATTTTTGAGCGTTCAAATATAATTTTCGGTCCCATGTTTGTGACCGCAAGTCGTGTATATTAACGGTCTCCCATCCAGACACCGACCTCGCCTGAACAGGATTGACTTCACTGAACTTTTGTCGTGAATATATCTCTGTACATTATTCACTCAGAAAGTAGAACAGATAGCCCGCCCTTTAACTTTATAGAAAAAAGAAGTTAGAGGGAAATTGGAAATGATCAACATGTTAGCCCAGCCTTGATGCCAATGATACTCGGTTCCCTTTTTCTTATTTTCTTCAATCTCTCTGCGTTTAATATTGTACTGGTAACGACGTATCTTCTCACGGGACTTTTTACCTAAGACATCTACCATGACACTATTTAAGAAATACAAAACATGTACCGTGCTTCTATCGAGTTATAGAAACACAAGTAAAAGTTTGGGAGAACGAGAAACGCTGTTACAATACGAGCCGCAGGTGACTGTTTCCACAGCTTTTTCGAGTTCTCCTTTCGAGTTTTCCCTTCGAGTTGTCCTTCGAGTTCTCCTTCTCCTTTTCGAGTTTTCCTTCAATCGATGCCTTATTTTTCTGGAAGGACTGGGTGGCCCGACAATTATGGAAAAGCTATGAAACGAGAATCGGGAGTCTTCCCTTGTCATGGCATGGCAGAATTACCCAGAATTCTTTTTGGGCATGCGCGAGGCAACTTAAGAAGCACGAGACTGGCCCTCATCGAATGGCTGAAGCGCGGCCAGAGGAAATGATTTCTAGCCAAATACTCAGGAGTAGGCCTGGTGTGTGCTATTAACTTAGATTTTGGATTTCTGAACAAGTTTTTATCTGTCCCTCAATAAACCTGGAACAACCAGTTATGGTCTTAGGTCTGTTTTTTCTTACGTATCAGCTAAGTTGCGGAATGCACCACCTGATTTTATCCGTACCTATGAGTTTACTACTTTTAAAAGGGAATCCAGGGCCGCATTTTGTACAGCGGCTTTTCTTTTTAATGAATATATCTTTAAATATTATCTATTTAGTAGGTATCTGTATCTGTTATGTATTTTAGCTCTAAATATATTAGCTGCTGTAGTTATTCGGAAATTCGAGATGAAATAAAGTTTATGCCTGTATGTATGTTAACTTTAGCAGGGCGCGTGCGCACACTTTGTAATCTGAGACTCCAGTGCTTACCATATGAGAGATGAAATGACTTTTCCTTTCAATATGTAAGCTATCTAATTCTTGCGCTATATTGACAAGGGCGGTTTGGAGCTGTGAGTAGGCGTGGGATTTGTCACATATGGTTTAGGGGCCGACATATCTCTCCCTCAATGCCGTACCGGGAGGCAAGGTCGGTAGCAGAAAGCAGCGAATTGGCCAACTGCGTCCAAAAGCGATCGCACGGGCCGAAATCCCGGGATGACTCGTTTGGTACGACGCTCCAGCGCCGGTGTCTGGAGGTACTGCGTTTTTCTCTCTTGCTCAAACATTCCGTCAGCCCATGCGCAAATGTTCTGGCTCTTCGATACCTAGCCTACAAAAAAAAATGAACATGCTGCTTTTTGTTTTTCTTTTTTTAAACCAGCAATTGACATTTCAGTTGATTTTATTGGCATAAACGTAACGTAAGAACCGTGCGTGTCTGGTCTTGTCTTAAACAGAGGCGAGAGATGGTTTCATGCAGACTGGGACGCCTAAAATGCTCTCGTGTTGTAAACATGGCGGTTCACGAGTGAAGTTGTCTCCCTGGCCTTTCTGTGGACGAATTCCAGGATCTACTGACACAATCTGGGCAAGTTTTGAAAGCTAAAACCTTCAATCGATGCCTTATTTTGCTGGTAGGACTGGGTGGCCCGACACTTATGAAAAAAACTATGAAATGAGAATCGGGAGTCTTCCCTTGTCATGGAATGGCAGAATTACCCAGAATTCTTTTTGGGCATGAGCGAGGCAACTTAAGAAGCACGAGACTGGCCCTCATCGAATGGCTGAAGCACGGCCAGAGGAAATGATTTCTAGCCAGATACTCAGGAGTAGGCCTGGTGTGTGCTATTAACTTAGATTTTGGATTTCTGAACAAGTTTTTATCTGTCCCTCAATAAACCTGGAACAACCAGTTATGGTCTTAGGTCTGTTTTTTCTTACGTATCAGCTAAGTTGCGGAATGCACCACCTGATTTTATCCGTACCTAAGAGTTTACTGGTTTTAAAAGGGAATCCAGGGCCGCATTTTGTACAGCGGCTTTTCTTTTTAATGAATATATCTTTAAATATTATGTATTTAGTAGGTATCTGTATATGCTATGTATTTTAGCTGTAAAGATATTAGCTCCTGTAGTTATTCGGAAATTCGAGATGAAATAAAGCTTATGCCTGTATGTATGTTAACTTAAGCAGAGCGCATGCGCACACTTTGTAATCTGGGACGCCAGTGCTTACCATATGGCAGATAAAATGACTTTTGCCTTCAATATATAAGCTATCTAATTCTTGCGCTATATTGACAAGGGCGGTTTGGAGCTGTGAGTAGGCGTGGGATTTGTCACATATGGTTTAGGGGCCGACATATCTCTCCCTCAATGCCGTACCGGGAGGCAAGGTCGGTAGCAGAAAGCAGCGAAGGGCCAACTGCGTCCAAAAGCGATCGCACGGGCCGAAATCCCGGGATGACTCGTTTGGTACGACGCTCCAGCGCCGGTGTCTGGAGGTACTGCGTTTTTCTCTCTTGCTCAAACATTCCGTCAGCCCATGCGCAAATGTTCTGGCTCTTCGATACCTAGCCTACCAAAAAAAAAATGAACATGCTGCTTTTTGTTTTTCTTTTTTTAAACCAGCAATTGACATTTCAGTTGATTTTATAGGCATAAACGTAACGTAAGAACCGTGCGTGTCTGGTCTTGTCTTAGACAGAGGCGAGAGATGGTTTCATGCAGACTGGGACGCCTAAAATGCTCTCGTGTTGTAAACATGGCGGTTCACGAGTGAAGTTGTCTCTCTGGCCTTTCTGTGGACGAATTCCAAGATCTACTGACACAATCTGGGCAAGCTTTGCAATTGTACCATTTTTTAGATTTTCGAAAGTCCTAGGACAGGCAGGTAAGCAGGAAATTTTCCACAAATTTTTCAGAAAATTCAAGATCTTAAATCGTCTTCCGAACAGTTATTTTCCGATAATTGACGTTGTGTACCCCTGAAATCCAGCAGTAGGCGGTTTAAGAAACCATAGAAGGCTAAGTTTCAGCTGTTCTAAGTATTTCACGATTATTCCTTGTTTTGTTATATTATGCAATAATGTTCAAAAATGTATGCTGCACGTGCATCACGATCAGTTTGGGTTTTTAACCAATAATATTGCTGCTTTTTCAGCGACGTTGTCCTTGCCGTAGCCGTCTTCATTTCTTAAACTCCCTAAGTTTTTTCTTTGCTGAAGTAGCAGAGTTTACTGGACGCTTTATGGCGTCAGTTGTCTGCACTCTTATAAATAACGAGTGATGTTTGAAGTCGGGAAGAAGAGTCAGGGGACACTTCGTGACGTGGATTGAAATTGGCGTGCATCTCATTACTATCTGGCATTGCTGGACACCATTAAGGACGATGCCTACTATTGTTATTGCGCATACGTTCTGCGCATCTCCAGATACTCGGATTTCCTATCGGTGAAGCTTACTAATGCAAGGATATTTTTGCGTGGTTTAAAACTATGCAGAGAAGGTAGATCTTAGTAAGTACTCTTGGTATCCAAAAAGAAAATTGGGGGTAACCATGCATTCTTTAGAGACAATTGAGCTTCAATTTGAGAAAGAACGCCTTACAGTTCTTTCTATTTTAGAGCTTTATACAAATATTGTTTATGAATTATCTTTGAGAAACGCGCGGTTACCCCCAATTTTCTGTTTGGATTTCAATAACACTTGTTAAGATGTACCTTTCCTGCATAATCATAAATCGGGGGAAAAATACCTTTGAGTTAGTAGGCACCGTCCTTCAAGGTATTTGGCGTTTCCGTCTTCCTGGATGTTGTCATTGCAAAACTTCCTCTACTCGACTGTCGGTGCGAGTTGGTAGACATGTTTACAGAGAAACTGTCATTTGCGCCGAGGCAGTCGACTGGTTTTTCTTTCAAAAGGAACCAATCACATTTCTTTCACTATGTTATCATTACGGGTGGCTACATGTTGGTCGTTACAGCGGTATAACGAATGCAGACGAACCAAAAAATGCTTAGAGGAGATAAATGCTGTGCAAATCATTTTTTTTGCTTTACTTTTGTGTTAAATATCGTCTTTCGCTGTGGGAATCACCTTTACTAAGATGGCTTGGATTTTTAGCTCATTGTTTAAATATTCCTTTTACGATTCAACAGCATCTGAGATTTCTAAGGATAGAGGTAAGATCCTCGGTTCAAAGCGACTTAAAACTCTTGTATAATAATTTCTTATTTTTGCTTGCTCAAAATTTGATCATTTCTTTCTTTAGGTAAACATAAATAATTGTCGGTTATCGAGGAAAAGCACAAAAGTGGGAGTGAAATAAGCAGTTTTGAAGGTGTATCTCCGGCCGATGTGGGTTAATTGAAGTTCGTTTTCCGGCATATTGATAATTGTACCTTCATTTCCTGGATTTGAATGTTACTAGTTTAACCAAGACCCCACATTTCGACCACGCGCCATTTTCAACGGACAACTGACAACTGTACACGAACCAGGAGTCCTTTACGCATGCGCGCAGCATATTGTCGGGCATATCTTTAGGCAATCTCATCCCCAAAATTCGCTTTTCTTTTGGTCAGCACAAAGAACACGGACTCTGCCCACAGCCAAAAATGCGCGCAGTCGCGATAATCGTATAAGGGAGTTTTAGCAAAGACGACAGGTACGGCTACGGCAACGCCACAAAGCAAGAATATTATTGGTTGAAAAAGGAAAAATGCTCGTGCTGCACGTGCAACACGAATTTCCGTGCATTTCTTTGCCGTACTCCACAAAGCAACAACGTGAAATCACCAAATTTTAGGATTTGACGACAACGTGAGCGTATAACAATGAAAAAGTCATTTTCAGTTTTGACTTTAAAACCCTTCGTACCCATCCAGTTACAGGATAGTTCGTCTGTATTGTACAATGTGAACAAGACGGATTAATCGCGAAATACTTGCGATAGCGCTAAGTTATATTTTGGACAAACGTTTTCATTGCTGTAGCCGTCGTCTTTGCTAAAACTCCCTATAAGGTTTTACGACCGTTATTGATTCAAATTTCTGAATGCGCAGAAGAGCCGGAACTCCGTGATTCGCGGACTTCCTGCTTTGGCGGTGGTTAGAGTCAGTGTTCTTGGCGCTGATCAAAGGAAAAGCGGACTCTGGGAACGACAATGTTCTGTTAGGCAGCGATGTATAACTTTTTGGTGCGAGGCAAGCAAACCTAGTAGGCCAAGTCAATGGCGAGGCGTGTTAAGAGAGGAGCTATAAGCATTAACCCCACACGATAATCAAGCATTCTACGTGGTTCTGTACAAAGTGTTAAGTATCTTGGCGTATAGTTACATCTTCTCATGGTTATTTTTTGTATTTAGGGCTTATATGAGGATTTTGTGGATCTGTAGCTATCCTTAAAAACAAGCTGTTAAGCTGTTAAGGAATAGCTGGATGGTTATGATCCGGCCAAGACACGATATTTTAAGACCGCGCTGAGATTCCTGTTACGAAACTTGTTGTATTTTTCGTCTACGTGAAACAAGTAAAAGTTTTTCTTCAATGCGCGACATAACCTTCTGCCTGTCATCTCAGTCGAGGTCAGGAACCCATGACTAGGAGTGTACATCTTCATTGTATTTTTGGAACGGCGTTTTTACAGACGGAGTTATTTTTAGATTGATTTCCCGGTGAAACTAGACCTTTCCGGTAATCACAAGTTTTGCATGAAAAATTGTTGACCATGGGATCGAGAATGGTCACTCGTGCAAGCTAAATCTTATTTAAAAACTCGTCTAACAAAGGCTTGATCTGTGAAAATGCCGTTACGTAGACGAGCTTAAGCACGCGCTTTTTTGAGACGCGGACGGCAACCGGAAGTGAGATGTTTTCCCTTTTAACTTGTCTTCACACAACCACAACGCAATTGCAAAAATTGTGTTCATAACTGCGAGGATCAATGCTTCACTTGACATTTGAAACTGTTGTTAACGGCATTGATTCCCATCAAAACCAGTAAACGGTGCGTTACAAGTTTGTACGATGGTAGTTAAAAATATTTAATAGTTTCTCTTAACAAGTTACCGAGTCATACGATAACCGGATATTGCTTGCAACGAAAACACTAATCTCGTTTCCGGTTCACGTACACAACTCTTTCATAAATATTTCCCCCATAGTTCGTCACGTAGCCTTTCGTGGTCATCGCGAGCGCCATCCTAGTTTTAGCTTTCTATGAAATAAAAAGTCTCTCTCTACCATGAACTATCGCATTGAAGAAAAATTGCGTTAGAACCAAATCTGTACAAAAACATATGAAAAACATGTATGACATCGGAATAAATTATATGTCAAAAACTAATTTTTGCCTTAAGGCAAGTGATCATCGCTGTCTAAAATTCGTTAAACATTCATTTTAGTTTCGTTAAATTCGTATCATATGTTCCGATGGCAAAGTACAAGCCGTTGTTGCTTCCTAGAAATGTTCATTTCCCCGGTAAGGCAACATAATATCGTATTTAGCTACTAATGTACTATAATAGTCAATGAGAAATGGCGTTGCGTGGTATATAAAACTACACTGTTATGTATTTAGTCGTAAACCTCACGAAGTTTTAATTATTCGTCCGTGTATTATAAAAAGATAATGTAAAATTCTTTAGAGCGGGTTTTTCGAGAAGTCTTGGTTAAAGCACAGGAAATATATGAAAAAAAAAGATGTAATAAAACCTGCAAGTATTAAGGCGCAGTCGAACTCTTCAAGGTAAAGGGATAGTTTCTAAAGAAACTGTGGTGCTGCGTCGGTGGGGAAGTAGTATACAAAAATTTGGTTTATCAACGGAGTTGATAATGTAAATTGACCACCGTACAGAGATTCTAAAAGCTGACGTTTCGAGCGTTAGCCCTTCGTCAGAGCGAGGTAAACCCTAGCAAAAATTATGAAATATTAAAATTTCAATTATCTATGACACTAATTCCTAGTGCGCTTGGATATACTAAAAATTTTATTTAAAGGTCGAAGTCTAGTCTTTTTTCTTCCAAAAAATAGTTTCATGTACATTTTTTCACTTGAAATGATGTATTTTATTGTTGGAACTACTCCATGACGTATGATCAAAAAATCTACACCGGTCGATTTTAATTTAGCAATAATCAGGCTGACTCAAGCACTGCGCTGCTACGATAAAATTTAATTATACAAATTTAACCTAAGATATTTGAAGACTTCACAGGCGCTAAGCATAAAAAAAGGAATGCAATAATTCGGCAAAGCTTTTCTTTTTTCCTCAACTTTAATTTTTATTAAAAAAAACTAAGTACTTTAACACAGATTTGAGTAAAATTCCTTTATTTTTCACAGAAAAAATACATATTATCGCCATTTTTCTCTGTTATGACTTGTCAGAATCCTCGTATGCGGAAGTTAGTTGAAGTCCTCGTTTTTACTCATGTTGTGTGACACACTATGTGATTTCCTTCGTCACGCAAAGCATTTCGTGCGAAACCAAGAGAGTAATAAAATTGTGGTTTTACTTCACCCCTTTCTTGTTTACCATATCTCAAAAGAGAAGAAGCATTCTTAATTCACCTAAAAACCTACATGTATATTCATCCGGTTTATCTTTTCGAAAAGACCACACCGTGGCGTTACAAACATTTTTTTGGCGATCCTGTTGTACACTGGGTAGGGTTGAAGAAATCTACCAGTATCACGTGACAAATTGACTTCCCAGCGATAACGGAGCTGGATATAAACATTACTCAGAGCGACTTTCGCCTCGCCCATTTCATGCTGGAAAATCTCTTCTTTTCACGCAGAGCCACTGCTTCATTTCCGACCTACAAGTATGACAGAACCTTTGGAATCATCTCTGCCACCGCCGATCCTCGAAAAACTTCGAGAGTTAAACACCGAGCTCGCCGAAGGTGAGTTGGTCATCCGTCTTGCACGAGAGTTTTCATGGGAAGTCGTCGTTGAGGCTTCAATTTATTTAACTCTTTCATTCGTTTATCGATGACTGAAGTAGTTGGGTTGTTTTTAAGAGCTGTCAATAAGGTTGTAATATTGTATCTTGTTTGTTTCTTCAAGTAAAAGTTAAAACGTTTGTTGCGGAAACTAAGAGATTGTAGTAATGTGAGGCTTTAAGAATTATGAAGTTATGAATATATAAACAAGTCTGCCCCCTCAAAGATCATAGATCGATGAAGGACTCTGTCAACATGAAAACGTTAGCAAAATAATAATTCGATGTGGTATATTATGCCAGTAGCTGAAGTGGTTCGTTCGCGAAATGGACTTCATTTCTTTCGCGAAGAAAAAACCTTGTCTTTAGTCACGTCACCTTCAGTCAGAGAGTTAACTGCCTTCTGTTGTTGAAAAAAAAAATCAATATCTGGCTGATGAAAGCGTGGACTTGAATTTTGAAAGGAGACTTCTCGATTGTTTTGTAAGTTTTGGCAGCTCGGAAAATGTTAGCGTCTCAGTTTTTAGAGTGGAATGCGTTAAAACAGCCTTCGTTGTTTCCTCTATCGGTCTTTCAAAACACGATAAGAATTCAAACAGTTCGGAGTATATCAAGGTAGAAGAAGAATGTTTTACAGTTCCAGTTGATCAGGGTACGTTGTCTATTTATTTTCACGGGCTCTTTAAAATATTTTTCGGAAAAACATTGATCTCGAGGTTCGTTTAAATATTCTTCTTGTACAAATGTATCTGTTTACTTAACCTTGTATAGTTTAGTTTATGTTAAAAATAAATGTTAACACTAGATATTATATTCAAAACCAAAATTTTTACACTAGTAAATGCCAAAGTTGGGTTTTTAATTTAACAAATGTGAAGACATCATCAATTTTAGTGTGTAGCTTTTCAATATATACATGTAGATAGAAAACTGGCAATAAAAACTTGTAAAGAGATCAAAATTAATTATGCTAATAGATGATGTAATGGCATGTGTCAAATTACCAGGGGCCTGTTTCTCGAATAACTTTTTGGGCCTGAAAAGCCAGTCGTCAAACTGCATTCTGCTTAATTTAAAAAC
>NC_090882.1:13194656-13197156 GCF_036669935.1 Montipora foliosa | reverse complement strand
ACTTCTACAGATAGTTTAATGGCAAAGGGAAAAAATTCAGTCGTAAATGCGACTGTATCGGTCACAATTTCGAGCCCTGTCTTTTGTTACTTCATGAAGGAGATCAAAACAGTGTTTCTCATTCCCACATGTATGAATTCTAGCATACAATGTCATGTAAATAAATGGGATTAACATGCCCTTGATCACCACAGTTTCGAGAAACTAATCCAGTTTTTCCCCCTAATGAACATAATGACTTGCATTTTGGTAAAAAAAAAACCAAACAAGTTACTAAATAAGAGGACATATTTGAAAGGGATACATGAAAATTAGAAAGGTGTAAAAAACAAAGGGAATGGCATTCGACAAGCCACGATATCAGCACACCATGTTCGTAATTTTCTTATCCCAAGTCCTTCCTAATATATTAAGCTTTAAATTTACACACTTTCCTTGTACCATTCAAGCTACTGTACAGTAGCTCGGAAGCTAAGCCTGTATTCTGATATGTGGCTTAGTAGCCTGGCCTCAGGTTGTTGCTCAGCAACCTGGCCAAGTAATGCAGTTGAGACTATAAAAGGTTACCTTGTTATGGTATACATAGTTGCAAACCTAATAATATTGTTTTCTTACATGTTTGTTTATCAGCCAGGCTGTTTTTGTGCTCATCGCAGACAGTTTTCATTACCGTAACACAATAGACCATTTTGCAGTTCTGTGCTCATTTAACAGGCCTTAGAATAAAAGCAAGGTTGGAGTTGACCATGGTTTGATGCAAACCTCACTGCTTTTCTTGTGTAAACAGAAACTCGTTAGAATTACAACAATGTGATTTACATGCATGTACATGTGAGGAATGAGATTTGTATCAAAACAAGGTTACCTCCTGCCTTGCTTTGATTCAAAGGCCTGGTAACTGAGTGCAGAACTGGAAAATGGTCTATTGAGAGATTTTAATCAGCATTGTGTTCATATGAAACAGCAAACGGCAAACTGTCATAAAAGGATGAATATTTTCACAATTCAGCTTGTTTCTCTCTTTTGAGAAGTTGGCCAATATCTACATGTAGCTAACAGGCAAGAAATGGCTGGCTACACGTAAAGTAAAACAAGTTGCTTTGATTTGTGGTAAAATGTAGATTTCAGCCTGTCATTAACTTTGCTGTTGCTGTCTGCTGTACATGTAAATGTGATGCAAATCCCTCCTAGTTTAAGAAAATCATGCTGAAATTGTTAATGCATAATTAATTATGCCAAGCCTAGCTAAGTCATGCTGTGTCAAGATACATGTACCACTGTAGAGTTGCCTCAATTTATTGTTCAAGTTACCCTATTTATAGATATGTTTTCTAAATTTCTCACTTTATTTTGTTCATGGACACACCAATCACTAAGAAATAAATAATTGTACATGTACAGTACTGTAGATGCACAGTAGATCTATCAATTTGAATCATGCCCAGCAATTCCAGTGTTTCTTGTAGGACATTAGATTCCTGATCTTGGCACAAATTCCAGTTTGTGTGTGTGTTATTTCACGTACTAAGTAATATTTACCTTTTTCCTGTTTTGCTTTTGGTTTCTATTGTTTGATGTGAATGTGCACTTTCGTGAGTTTGACATTGAGGAGTTTACACAAGGTTCAACCTCAAGCTTGCAAGTTCATGATTATTAGCTACTTTTACCTTTAAAGACATGAAATTAATACAATGTAAGTTTGATTGAAATACAGTACTGTATAATACTCACTTAAAATCCAAATTCTGAATAGATACACTGTAATTCCTGCTTGTAACATTATGGTGTATTCCACATGAGGAAATATATCAGAATAAACATGTACACAGAATATCTTACACAATTAGAAATGAAGATACTGAATTACATCATGTCAAGGCTTTTTTTTTACTGGTCAAGATTATTCACGAAATATTGTGATATAGATGCAAGAATGTGTGATTTGATATTGCAAACTGGTAGCAACCAATTGTGTTGTTCAGTTTTATGAATAGTGCTTCTTTGATTATTATTGAAACAATATCAAGCATTTGAAAAATAAGTTGAGCAATATCGGTAAAAACTATAATAAATGCAAGTAACATTGTGAAGTTTTGTATATTTAAGACTAAACCACAATGTCTACAAAGTTTATCTTCAACTTACATGCATGGAGTTAGTTCCTGGTTCCATATTTAGTTAGTTCAGGACTTCAAAATATGGTGAATTCTACTTTTTAAGAATGTTGGACTGAACCTTGTTGTGTCAAGAGCATTTTGTTGCTGGTAGGAATTGTTTTTTGCTCACCATCTTTAATTACGGTTAACTGAGTCTTGCTTTAAATCTTGTTACGGTGTACATGATTGTATCTGTGCATAAACAAGAAATGATTTGATTACAATGTAGAAGTAATATTATTAGTGTAATTTTTTTAAATTATTGTTGTTATATCAGATGTTCATTCAATTTATTTGGAGTTGTGCTGTGTCTAGTAGTAGTAGTAGTAGTAATAATAATAATA
>NC_090882.1:13167156-13189656 GCF_036669935.1 Montipora foliosa | reverse complement strand
TAATTATAATATTCAACGTGATCTTAACAAACAGTCCCAACTTTTGAGAAGAAACTATTAAAAGGCTATTTAATTGCTACTTCTTAATTCTTGCACTCTTAAGATTTCTAATTCTGAAATATCCTGGTCAAACTTGTATCTGCATGTACATGTACATGTACAGTGTAGGCTGGCCATTTTTGTTTTGGTTTGTATGTGTATCACACATTATATAACATGATAGGGAGTGAAGGATGCTTGTTAGGTGATGGCAAATCAAATCAGATTGAAACACCATTATCACCTAGGGTGTGTTCGTTCGACCATTATCCCTGAATAGGAGTAAAGTACATGGAATAAAAGTTAGAAATCCTTCATTTTACAGAGATTCACATTAAAATTGTCAAACACCTAATAAAATGCTATTTTAAACATGATAATCTTTATTAGATCCTTGTTGCTTCAAATCGTCAGACACACCGTTTTTCATCATCACTCCACGTTCAGTATTCTTATTTTGGAATAGGGTCAGTCAGACGCACATTTAGTGTGTACATTTACACGATACTCTGACTTTTAATGTCTTATGCTTTTTGCTTATTACAATGTTAATATGCCTTTCACTTGTCTTTAAATTCTGATTCATTGTAGTAACAAGCAGTCGAGTGTCCAGCAAAATTCAGCAACTTCTAAACACATTAAAGGTAAGCCGCTCGATCTCACGACTCCATCTCTCAAGTTTTTAAGGTTAGAGTTCCCAGCAAACTTAAGTGTTTAAATTATTTTGAGGTTCAAATTTTTTCTTGGCTTAAACTTTTTCAAACCAGTTCCAATTTGATTTCTTTGTCTAATATTCATTATCATAATCTCAAACAAAGGAAAATCAAAATTGAACTGGTTTTAAAAATTATTTTGAACCAGGAAAAAATTGAATTACAGCGTACAGTTCATAATTATACATTTACATGTACATGCAGGCTACGGCTTGAAATTAACAAAAAAATCCAGTCACAATTTTGCGACAAGATACGAAAATTTAGTCACAACTTTGCAAATGTTAGTTGCAAAATTTGCTGTGCTGCATTTTGTTGTCAAGTGCGTTTCGCATCTTGAAAATGTGTCGGTTAGCGTTTCGCATTTTAATGAATCAATGGAATCAACAAATGTACTCTTCTCTCAACCTTACGTGTAAACACGACGTGAATGAAACTGTTCAAGTCACGCAAGTATCACGCAAAGAAAAAATAAAGTCGTTTACCATTCAACGAAAATTTAGTCACAACTTTGCAAATGTTAGTTGCAAAATTTGCCGTGCTGCATTTTGTTGTGAGTGGTCTAGCAAATCTAAATATGAGCCCACAATACTTGTGTGTAAAGAAACTGCTGAAAATGGCAAATGATATTGAAGGAATGGAGTTAAATTATGCTACAGTTATTGCGCTATCTTCAGATTGAAAGAAAATTCATGGCAAGAAACAAAAATTAATAATATTTTGTTATTTCGTTATTTGTTTTACCAAAAGTAGCAGCAAAGTGGCAACTTCTAACCCTAATTTTTTTTTTTGAAAGAGCGAAGGGGAAATCAAGTCGCAAATTTGCAACTTCTCCAGATATTTTAGTCACAAAGGGAAAAAAATTAATTCAGTCGCATTTTGGTCGCAATTTAAAGCCCTGATTCGACATGTAAAACTTAAATTAGTTTCAAGATCACCATTACATGTATACTAGCAATCATACATTTTCTCTGTATGCAGAAATAATCATTTTTGGCACCATAAATCAGTAAAGACTTTCACTGATACAGTACTGTGCAAAAAGAATGCAAACGAATTTTGAATTCGGTTATTGTTCTCTCGAAATTTCGGCAAAATTTTGTCGAAATTTCGGAGGAAGAAGTGTGATTTTTCGGCCGAAATGCTGAGCCGCACGAAAGTTTGAACACAGGACGAAAATTCGCTAATCTGACAACGAAATTTCGGTTGGAGTTTATACGTACTGAAACGAAAATTCAAGAACCTAATCGAAATATCGTAATCTTGAAAATGTGTCGGTTAGCGTTTCGCATTTTAATGAATCAATGGAATCAACAACTGTACTCTTCTCTCAACCTTACGTGTAAACACGACGTGAATGAAACTGTTTAAGTCACGCAAGTATCACGCAAAGAAAAAATAAAGTCGTTTACCATTCAACAAATAAGTCAACAAATAAGCGACCATTCCGGTAAACGAAGAAAGAAGTTTCCAGTTTTTAATAGGTGCATTCCCAAACGTAATCTTTTCTACCATCAATAATAATTTAAAAATCCCACAGACTTTTGCTGAAAGCTCTCGTTGGCGACCACCCTCGATTGTTTATATTAAATTTTGGTCGCTTTAATGTGAAAATCGGCCCTCGCAAATTCCCGGGGTGATCACTTATGAAGGCTTCGATGGGCCTTTTTCAAACGTCAACTTAAATGTAAAAGGCAAATGCTCACTGCTAATTTTCGACAAGCACTGAAAATTTCGTTATATCGCAACGAAATTTCGCTCGAAAATTCGGGCGGCCATTGCAAAAGTTACACGAATTTTCACTTTTACTGAAACAATAGGCATTTCGAAAATTCGAGGAAGTTCACACAAAAATTTGTTTCGCCCGAAATTGCGTTATGTTTCGTCGAAAAGTAGCGAAAAGTGCCGAAAAGTAGCGAAATTCGTTTGCATTCTTTTTGCACAGTACTGTACATGTATTTTGTTCTCCAGGCAATGTGTATGTGCATGTAGATCATTCAACAATACACAAAAGGGTATTAATTTTTCTTTTGAAGTCTGACATACTTGAGCGCACACTTGTTCTCGTTTTTTGATTCATTGAAAAAGACGAAGGAAAAAAATAATTCTTCAAATGAGTATCTTTGAATGTTCTTCACTGGGAACATGAACTATTCGTGTTGAAGTGAACAAAAGGTACTGTATTTTTTAATGTGCGCAGTAAAATGTATTGGTTATTTTCAGGTACATGGAGCTTGCAGCATGCAAGTCTAAATATACCATGTACATGGAGCAACTTACTGTTACAACTACAGTACCATGTACGAGTACGAGTTCAGTACGAGTTTTGAGAATTTTTGAAACTCTTAGGTGAAGAAAGCCCTGATTGAGATCCTCGAAAAAAATTTCAAGGGTCTCAAAACTTGATCCTCGATCCTCAATTCTCTAATCTCAAAGCACGATCCTCGAAACTCGTTTTTCGATTCTCGAAAACATCGAGGATCGTGGATGGAGTTTTGAGTCAACACTGTCAACTTACTTTTGCATGGTACAAGTACTGTAACTGTAGCAATTATATTTTGCTGGCTTTGGGTTGACTGGATTCCATTTAGATAAATTAAATGAAAGATAGTTGATGTACTTGTATCATTCTACTTGTACATTAAAAGTGGATAATCATTACTTGTATTTGTTTTCTAGAGACCGAAACGAAAGCCACTGGAACAGTTTTATACAGAAAATGACGACGAACTCGTTGAAGGTAACAGTATTAATATATCATTGTAGGATTGAGTTCTCAAAATTTTATGTTTTCCTAGTTTCGGTAAATTGTTTTGAACAATTTAAGGGCAGTTCCTACTAATTGAAGATATTTTTGCCCCGGTGTGTGATTATGCAGGAAATGTAGATCTTAACAAGTGTTATTGAAATCCAAAAAGAAAATTGGGGGTAACCACGAATTTTTCAAAGATAATTCATGAATAATATTCGTAAGAAGCTTTAAAATACAAAGCAATGTATGATGTTCTTTCTCAAATTGAAGCTTAATTACATGTATCTCTCAAAATCTCTCAAATGCATGGTTATCCCAATTTTCTTTTTGGATACTAAGAATACTTACTAAGATCTTCTTTCTCCGGATAGTTTTAAACCGTGCAAAAATATCCAGGCTGTACTACAATGTAGTAAGCATCACCGATAGGGAACCCAAGTATCTTGAGATGCGCAGAACATATGCGCAATAACAATAGCAGGCACCGTCCTTAAAAGAACAACATTATGGAAAGAAAGTGGGACAAAAGGCTTCAGGTACATGTAGCCTCAACTTTCTCAACAAGTTTGTCGAGGAGCAAGGATGACACAGTCGGTTAGTGTGCGGCCCTGGTGCAAGAGGTCCTGAGTTTGATTCCGGGATCTCGCATCCTTGTTTCGACTCCTTTCCTTTCCGTGTAGCTAGTAGCTTTAAATACCCGTAAAACGGAGCACTGATGGAGAGGGGGCGGTAAAATGAGCGCAGCGTCGACCTCAGGTTTGTCAGTGATTAAAAGTTACTGTTACGAGTTATCGACATTAAATAAGGTCTACTTTACTTTACTTTACTTTAACAAAAATCATTTTGAACCCTTGCTTTTTATTTTAATAATGATTATTTCAAAGGTTGCTAATGAAGTGACCAGTCCTTTCTTTCAGTCATTTCTCGTAATTATGTTCATATTGGTCATGATGCCAAATGCACATAGCAATAATAACTATCCCATTGACTCCCAGGGGTTCCCCATTGACAAGTAAAATCATCTGGACCCGGTTGTTCAAAAGCCGATTAACGCTAATCCCAGATTAAAAATTAACCAAGGAGGTTATATCTCTACTCCCAAATGCTGTTCAACGCTGCTATTCGGCAAAACTTTACATCGGAGGAAGTCAATCTTGAAAAACAAAAATAAGCAAAAGAAACTTCCACCAAAAAGTGGAAAACGTGAAACAAAGTTTACGCTAATTCTGGATTAAGTTAATCGGCTTTCGAACAACCCGGCCCTGGCATTAAACTAAAATATTAAGTCTGGCCGTTTTATGCATCAAAGGGTTATTATTGACTTTGTTGTCTCCATCTCAGGGGTCCATGGGTTAACCCTTTGAAAAAATCCAAGCAATAATTTTGATAACAATTGGTCATAATTCTTGGAAAAATAATAAATAACGAAGACATTTTATTTAATAATTCAAGAAATCAGGGTTAATACACTGTATATGATCGATTTTCATATCATTAACCGAAAAAAAATTGGAAACAGAAGACTCAGAAAGGGAAATTTAGCCTCTGAGGTTTATTCTCAGAGGGAAAAATAAATGTCAGAGAACTATCAGTTTTTTTAATCTCCTTTGTGCAAACACAGCTAGTACATGTTATAGAATGATGTAGTTTTAATAAGTGATTTCCATTGTTGCATGATTATGTCTCTGTAGCTACCAAACCAGATCCAAATGCCCCACATCCTGAGGGCCAAACATTACGACCTGTCATTGGAGAATCACTTGAGGTATGGTAAAAAATAGTGTAATAATTGTACATGTATCTGTGATGATGATATCTGAAAAATAATAAATATTATTATTTTACATGTAAATTTGTAATTAATTAATGTGTTGTAGTTTTTGCACTCTTGCATGTTGTAAAAATCTAAACTCATGTGAAACTTACCTGGAACTTTGAGTTTTGATACTTTTGAATCTCTCAGCTTAAAGATGTACAGGACCGGTGCAAATGTATATGTAGATCTTACAATCAACCTTGTTGCCACTTATATAATTATTTAATTTATTATTACTGTATTAATTTTTGTTAATGCCCAACAGGTTTCTGAAGAGCTGCCAAAAAATTTAGAGGAATCAGTGAGCAGGTTTGCGTCCAAGTCACCAAAGGTTTCCTGCTTTTCAGTGGTGGACAGTCATGGGAAAACCTCCATCACTCTCACTTATGGTGAGTTTAGAAAGCCTTGAAATGTGATTTAAGAGGTCGGACCCATCAAAGAGTAGACATACACTGTAGTAGAAAGTAAAATATGTCATAAAAATTATATGTGTATGAGGGAAGGGTTAATTGATTGGACTTACTACATGTAGTACTTCTAAAGAGTAAGTTACCACCCCTGCGTAAGACTCCATTCGCGTTGCGCACTACAGGAATCACATTGTGCACTACAGGTAGTGATGGTAATCAGCTGAGATTTTATTATCAATCATCGGAAATAATCAGATTGACCCAACCAATTGATTATTGTTGTGGACGTCATGAAAACAAGACACCGAGGAGAGGACCCTGGGAACCAACTTGATCTTCGCAAACTGTTTATATCTGTTTTGCTTTCATCTACTCTTGTTACAGCACAATTACCCCAAGAGCTTCGCAACATCACATCGATTTTACTCGTTTAGATCATCAGTGAACCCTATTTTTTAAGACATGAATCATTTGCTCTTCTTACAATCTACAAAATATGATGTTCAAAATGAAAAAAATCACAATGTAAGAAGTTATCTTTTTAAATTTTTACACATTTACGTGCACATGACTTGTATGTTTCTAAAATGTGGTATAAATGTAATTAATTTTTTTCTTGCATGAAACTTAATTGTCCACAGAAATTACATCTCTTATTCTAAACTTGACAGGTGTTTTTTTCCTTTTTTCTTTCCCCAAATAGTTCTTTAGAACAGAATTTTTTAGCCTTGCCTTATTTTAGCCTGTAAAAACCGATTCAACAATTAAAAGTGTCCGTAATGATACTTGTGGCGTAGCTGCAAGTTTGATGGTCGTTGCATCATTTTACAGGTAAACTCCTGTCTAGATCGATGAAACTTGCATATGCTTTGCTGAATAAGGTTGGCAGTCACAAAGAGGGAACATCGATTATGACCGGAGATAGAGTAAGTTGCAATATTCACAATGGTTTATGGAATGTACATGTATGTATGCATGAAGTTTGAACACGTTACCTACATGTACGGGTACTGTAACAGTACACTGTATAGAGCGGTTTTCAGTTGAGTGTCGAAAGTACATGTAATTTCGCGAATTGCTTTGGTTTATGATTACTTCACTCAGTGAGTGGTTCAAAGTTCTCGTGCCACATTTTCAACGAATCAGAAGTGAAACCAAAACCAATCGTGCCTTGCGCATGCACATTTTTTGCCCTTTG
Source organism: Montipora foliosa (assembly GCF_036669935.1). Classification (NCBI taxonomy): domain Eukaryota; kingdom Metazoa; phylum Cnidaria; class Anthozoa; order Scleractinia; family Acroporidae; genus Montipora; species Montipora foliosa. The sequence goes on along the minus strand of NC_090882.1, from coordinate 13,182,728 downwards.
TGTGGGCTACATGTAATTACTTCGAGTTTTGAGCGGTTTACTGGATTGTCTCCATCCTTTTTGATTGGCCAAAGTAATTACTTTGGTTTTGGTTTTATAACACTTGATTGAAATTCGCTCTAATAGCCAGTCATGTCGTTCCCTGCCAAGTTAAATTTTGCAACTGTGATTCACACAAAGCCTGACACTTTAACATGAAAAAATGTATGTAACATTAGGGAGCGTAAGCACACGATGTTGTTGAGCTGCAGACAAAAACTGGAAAAGATACTTACATGTAGCAATATAAACAAGGTGGTGTCAAGACAAGTTAACATCTTCTTACTTGTGGTTTCCATCCAAGGCTCAAAAACACTGCATGCTTAAAGTACACCTAACCTCAAGATTTGTACTTTAAGCAACAGTTATATATAAAATAAAGTAAAGTAAAGTCAAAGTCAATTTATTTAACATCGGTAGTTCCTTCAGATACGAAACTGGTATCATTGGAAGCCGAGGGTGCACCTTTTACCCCCTCCCTCTGTCAGTGCTCCGTTTCACGGATATTTAAAGCTATAGCTACACGGATCAGAGGAAAGTGGAAACAGACGTTGAAGTCACCGAGGATCGAACTGGGGACCCCTTGCTCCGAAAGCCACGCACTAGCCAACTGAGCTACGTATGCCTGCAAATGTTGGTTTTTGAGGAGAGGGGAAAACCGGATTACCCAGGGAAAAACCTCTCAGCTGAAGCAGAGTAGAGAACCAACAAACTCAACCCACATATGGCATAGAATCCGGGAATCGATCATTGGTGGAAGGCGAGTGCTCTCACCACTGCGCCACCCCTGCCCCCCTGCTTCCCGAGCATCTAGATTTTATGGGATATGTAAGAGAAAGATGCCGGCAATCATTTGTACCATGGCTGAGGCAGTGAGAGGCATGACCTACATTGTATTCCTTCGATGATGATTGTCATAAACTACTTTTCATTGTAGTTTTTAAAGAACTTTGGCAATGTATTTTTAATTAGTTCTTTATGTCATTGAAGGAATAGAATCATACACTGTACCTCTCACTAGGTTGGACAAATTAATGCCAGCTTTGTTACTCTCTTGTACCAAGCAAGTCAGACAACCTCCAGCCTGGAAAAAATCTCTGGCTTTGTTTTTAAATAAATGTTTTACTTTTAGTTGTGGTTAGTGTTGGTACATGTACACTGTAGTTACCTAAGTTTTGAATGGCGAAACACAATGTAGCACAAGGTGGGAAAAATGAGGTGACCCACAACTGAGACTGTGATGTCAGAATAATGAACAGTCAGTTGTAATCAAGCTTAGGACTTGAACCTTTGTACATGTAGAGTCATGTTTAGTGGTTTTCCAATAATGTTGAATATTTTTGATTGCAGGTTGCTTTAGTCTATCAAGTTGATGATCCTATCAATTTTATGACAAGTTTCTATGGATGTCTTATCGCTGGAATTATACCTGTTCCTATAGAACCACCAGCAAGCAAAGATGTTAGTAATATAATTATACAATATGAGCAGCATATCTTTATTACATTTACACTTCAAGTTTGTAAGTGTGATACAAATCTGACACGAATATTGCACATGTACATGTATAATTATGACTTATTAAACGTCAGCATTTAACTGTTAGTGTACACTTGGTATTTTTGGTGATTCAAGACTTTTTAACAGGGAAAATCGAAAGAAACATTTATATAAATGAAGAAAAATTTGTATCAGGTATACATGTACAGACATTGAGTAACAAAACATTTCTTCTGAATTATTAATGAGATTTATAAGTATTCATGAAGTATAATCATAGTTGTCTTGCCATGGTGTGAATATTGGCAGCATTACTTACAAGCCTTTCACCGACTGAACTGGCCGTCATCAAAGAGTTAAAATTTATCATCTGACGTTGCAGTAAAAACAAGTCAAATTTTGTGGGCAGACCTCTGAGTCCACAATATTTTGACCACTGTGATGACGAATACCATTGTTGATAAAAGTACAGACCATGCTGAGCCACGTTCATAATACATGTATTATTATTATTATTATTATTATTATTATTATTATTATTATTATTATTATTACTGTGTTAATTAAGAATTATTTTTATCCTACATGTACATATTAGATCATAATAATTCTTTTTCATGCAGAGAGCTCTGTGTTCTACATGTACATTCTCCTTTATTGATGGTAGAGCTGATTTTCCTTTTCTTTTTACAGTACCCTGGTTGTCAACAGATTGGATTTCTCCTTGGTAGCTGTGGTGTATCTTGGGCACTTACCTCTGATGCTTGTTTGAAAACTCTACCAAAAGATGACACAGGTCATGTCTGCACATTTAAAGGTAGGCTCCTACACGTATGTGTCATCTGACTGTTCATAAAAATTTAAGTTAATTATATACAAATTATTATTATTGTTATAAATAATTGTACTTGTTAAATTTATTACTGTGAGTAAAATTGTATTATGTTACCTCATCCCCAATGCTGCTAGCCTTTAATTTACATAATAAAAGTGCCTAACACCTCAGCACAATTTTCCACTTTATTTATTCTCCAAACTGGTCCCAAATACATTGTTGTCTTTAGAACCTTTTGATTGAAATGTCATCTTTTTTATTGGCTTTGAAAGACGAGGAGAGGGGTCATACTTTGATCCAAAACTGAGTAATGGTGGGGAATGGATTCAATACCTGGTTGACATCACAGACTGCTTTGCATTGAGATAGTTCTTTGAAAACAGCGATGCAAATTAATTTGTGACGTCAAACATGCAGGTATTGAACCCATCCCCCCTCATTGTTCGGTTATGGATCAAAGTATGACCACTTTTCCCATCTTTCAATAAAAAAGTGAAATTTGGATGATAACGGCAAATAAATAAAGTGGAAAAGTGCATTAAGGTGATAGGCACTTTTAACCCTTTCACCCCTGAGGGGCTCCCCACTGACGGGTAAAATCGTCTGGCATTAGACAGAGTAAAATCTGTAAGTGTCACTCTTAGGAGGGAAAGGGTTAACGGGGACATAGTCTCGGAGTCAGTGTAGCTGTTGTTAACCCTTTCACCCCTGAGGGGCTCCCCATCGACGAGTAAAATCGTCTGGCGTTAGACAGAGTAAAATCTATAAGTGTCACTTTTAGGAGGGAAAGGGTTAATAGTAATCTTATGGTTAAATTATTTGTCCTTTAAATTTTTAATCCCTTCTTTTATGACAATCTTGACAATACCTTGTACAAGTAATGTACAGTGTACATGTACATTGACTGCTGCCAAGGTTGCAGTTGCCTTTGTTAAGCCAAATGATTGACTTGCAGAGCAAGGTTTAACAATGATTTACTTTATTTCGGATTTATTTCATTTGATCTTTCTGTTCTGTCATCACGATAGGCTGGCCCAAGTTGCAATGGTTTGTTACAGCAAATCTTAACAGACACCCAAAAGACTGGCAACCACCCTCAAATTTGGACAGAAGCTCACCTGCCTACATAGAGGTTTTGTGATCATTGTTAACCATTAAATCATATTTTGTAGACATGTATTCTGCCAGTAAATTCTAATGAAGTCAAGTTATCTTTCCTGCAGTGACCTCTCTTGTGATGCCATGCACACACCATGCTCAGAGTCTAATATTTTCATGGAAACGTGCTCTAGGAACACAGAATCAAGTGAACTATTCACCAGGGCTTAAGAATAGCATTGGATGTTGACGTTGTTAAAAACAATGAAAACAATTTTTACATCTCACACAGTAATGGAAATCAGATTGCTAATTTGAAAAATCACTGCTTAAAAACTGAAAACAACCCACATTCAAGGAATTAAGCCTGAAACACATTGGTGTAGGGCAAAGTGCTGCTTTCACAACCATGTCAAGACAGGGCCCCCAAATGAAAACTGTGGTGATGGATGGGGAAGCAGTTGGACATTTAATTGTCTCTAAAATCGTTGCTGATAATAAGCAAACCAAGCTGAGTATGGCCTGGAGTATAGACATGGCTTTCATGTACATGTATGTTACAGTTAAAGAGAGGATTGTCCAGTACACGCAAACTGAAGGGGGTTGACTTTCAGGAAAAATGATTTGACAAGGGGAAGTCAGGTTTGCACTCACTTAAAGAATGAAGCCTACCTGATGTATTTTAAACTCTTTTCACACCTTATCTGTGTCTCACATGCAACATTAAAGGGTACAACAAATTTACACGGTGACTACACCTTGCAGACGGAAGGTCAACAGCAATGACCGACCAGACTAAGCTTGTGTACATCAGACATGTCAACCATATTAACAGTACTTTCTTATGATCAGTCCACTGTAGGCAAGGATGGAGCAGTAATGGGTGTCACTGTTACAAGGATGAGTATGAATCTTCACACTCAAGTTCTAAGTCAGGCCTGTTCCTACACTGAAGGTAAATTTATGCATAACAGTCATGTAACATGTGTTCCAAAGGCCCTGTGCACTGATTTGCTGGATGCTCTGACTCATTCATGAAATCATTAGCTAAATACCACATACATACATACTTAAGTGACCGCTCCCCATGGGGGCTTTTCAGGGCCAATGAAACACAACGAAACGACGGAACAGAACAACAACAATTGTTAAGAATCCCAACTGGCCGGAGGCAAACCAGTTGGCTATTTACAAGTGCAGCAGGGAAGTTGAACCAGGGACTACCAGGATCAAATGCAACGAGTGGTCAGAGCGGGTCTTGAACCCAGGATCTCTAGATCTCAAGGCATGCGCCCTAACGCCACCACCACCTTTTGTTATATATATAACCCTTCTTAACTTTCAAATTTACATTGTGGCTGTAGATCCGAACGAAATTTTTATAGTTTTAATTATGGTTCCAGAGCAGGAAAACAATATTTTTGGTTTCACCTTTTGTTGTTAACTTATTAACCCACTGACACCTCAAAGGCCCTACGACACCCCCAGTCGATGAGTAAAAATAATCATCTGGCCTCGGTTGCTCAAAAGGTGGATAATGCTATCCACTGGATAAATCACTATCCAGCGAATAAACAATAGCAAAACCAATTGAGTTATCCAGTGGATAGTGCTATCCACCCTTCGAACAACTGGGGCCTGGTGTTAGACAGAGTAAAATCTGTTATTGGTCTCACTTCCAGGGGTCCAACATGTATACTATCCTGTACTGTCTTCTGGCCACCCTGCTACATCCCCTCGCTGGTAATAATTATAGATGCACAGTGATTTTGATAAGGGTCACAAAATGCCCCATTGCTGCTCTCCCCAACTCCAATATCACTTGCGTGTGGGAATACGAACAACTACACTTTGCCCGAACAATGGTCCTGGTCTGCATTTACCATCAACAATACATAACGCTAACCCTTACGTTTACCTTATTGCTAGAAACGGGTAGCAAATGCTTAGACTTAAAGGGACACTTCTTGTTGGATGTCAAAATTTCGTGTGCATCTCATTACTGTATCTGCATTTCTGGGCATACTGCAAGTCTTTCCTCATTGCTGCAGTGTTACAAACTTAATACATACACTATAAAATAATACACCTATCAACTAACTCACAAGCTTCAGGAATCCTCTTGCATCATAGGATATACAAAAAACTGCTGACCACTGTAGACACAATGGTGCTACATACTGTATCTGTTAAAACTGCATTTAACTTTAGTTTCATGTGATTGCAGTTTGACTGTTGACTTTTCTCTTTTCTTTAAGGTGAAATAATGATCAGCGTTCTTGATCCAAAAAGGGAAGTGGGATTGTGGCATTCGGTGTTAACAGTAAGTACACATACAACACTGGAAGTTAAGAATGTCTTGATCATTATCACTAGCACTTCTAATATTATTGTAACGATGGCTTGAATTATTCAATTAACACACTGCTCTGTGCAATGTTAGTGTGTTTAATGGTATTTTCTGTGCTGTCAACTTGATCAAAGGGTAATCTTGGTGACCTTAACAATTTTCATTATTCATCTTTAAATCCTGAAGTAATATTTTGACTCTATAATGATCGACAAAAGTATTTGAGACACTGCTGAAGAGACCAGTAAATTCTTCTTTGTATTATTACATTTTTACCACTTGCACTTCCTCCCCTCCCCCATTTAATGTTAGTGACAAAAAAAAGGAAGTCTTGGCAATAAAAAAATGTTTGGGGGAGGGGGTTAGATGGAAAGTTGTCCAACATTAATTATAATATTTTCTGAAAAGGGTTTAGTATCTCAACCTTTGTGTCACTTTCTGTAGCTCCTGCTGGACCAACACCCACTTTCTTTAGATAATTATATATCTGGGTGGACTCTAGTCCCAGCAGGACTTTAAACCAATGGCTCCATCTCATGACACAAGCTTGTTAAAATTTTTTGAGATGGCAAAAGACCCGCATACTGTCTGTATTAATGTTGCTTCCATTGATGGTTGTCTTTGAGACCTCATCAAGTGGCAAATTGCCTACATTCTTGAGAGCTTCAATATTTTATTACTTATTATGATGTGCGCCTTGTTTCCTTCAGAGTGTCATGAATGGCATGCATGTAATTTACGTTCCACCATCTGTCCTGAAAAATTTTCCTGCCATGTGGCTGCAGGTGGTAACGAAACACAGAGGTAAATGACAGTGATGATTATAATGACTTAATGATAATAGAACAACGACTGCTTTATAGGTGACTTTTTGTAAACCATGAGGAAATAAGCTAGCTACTGTAATACACAGTTTTCAATTTGAACACTATACGAATATGTAAAGTATGTACAGTTCAACATAATTATTATCCAAAAGCAAGCTCCATTTTTGCGGATACTGTAATTATTTTGCATGAGGTGGTCATTATCAGAAGACAAAAATCTCTATAACCACCCAACTTGACCCAATTGAATTATTATTACCAGTTGTGTTACTGTAATCCATTGACTTGTCACTTCTGAACTGCCCCCCATTCTTTAGCAACATGTGCATTGGTGAGCTCAAGGGACCTTCATTGGTCACTGCACGCAAGCAAAGATGTGAAAGATATCAATCTTACTACCATCAGAATGTTGTTACTTGCTGACAGAGCTAATCCATGTAAGTCTCGATAATAATATTATTATTACAGAAGAATGTCACCCACCATAATTATATAATTATAATATATAATTACAATGTATTTGACATTCTTCTGTCAAAAAGCCTAAGCCGTTAGTTGACCACTGGATAGTCTTGTGGTATTTTGTTTACAGTTGCTCCTTTTTCTTCAAGCTGTTGATGATGTTAAAAGAACTGGTTGGTTGAGAAAGTTTAATCTATATTACATGATGAGATCTAGAGGGGTCTAGTAGCTGTTAAGAAATAGCCATTGGCAGAGAAAGGACCACAAGTGCTGGAAGGCATGTGCTTCTCGAGGAGTCGAAGGGCAATGTTTCTCCTGGAAGTTATTAATTTTTACAGTGTGTTTCACAAAACTTTGGACAGGTGGTTTGCAAAGTTCATTTTAAGTTCTCAAAGTTCGCATCAAGCTTGAGAATTTCATTATGTAACAGTCAATCAAATGGCAAATGTTGAAACAAACTAGCAAATTTCATGCCAGACTTTGCGGGAATGTGGCGAAGTCTTCACCACTGAGCACTCATCAAAAATGCACTGTCCTTAGATCATTGCTAGCTGCACAAGCTGCTGAATATTTTCATTTTCAAGAGTCAAGGATTCCTGCAGAATAATGCTGACTTTCTTAAGAGAATAACCAAGATCTTGCATTAAGCTGTGGTTGTTAGTTCCCTGCTTGCAGAGGTCTCTTTTCTTTTAGCATTCACTGGGCTGATGAGTACAGTGAAAGTGACCTATGCCATGGGTTGAAAGTCACAGTGTTGAGCATGCGCGGCGTTTACTTAGCGAACAAATCCTCACGTGATAGTTCATGTTGTGTGGGCTCACTTAACAACAGCGGAAATTACACAGCGAGCTCAAGTCGCAGTCAGCAAACATATAATGGGGCATGCGGTTTGATTGTGAATGGCAGTTGGATCAAAGTGAGTTTTGACCCATAGCAGAGGTCTAAATTCCCATACTCGTCAGCTCAGCAAAGGCAAAAAGAACATAGTGCCAGTTGGTAAGTTACTTAATTAAAGAGACGGAACCCCCAGTCTCACTGGAACACTTACTATTGTCATGTTGAACTATGGTTCCAGAAGCTTTAAATAAGTCATTGACGTTGTGGTATGAATCGATCACCTAATTTTTCTCCTTCTGAACTTATACATGTACATGTAGATTGAAATTTTCATTTTGTTTTGCACAGGGTCGCTATCAGCATGTGACTCATTTCTTAGTGCATTTGAGGCTAAGGGTCTCAAACCGGAGGCACTGTGTCCTTGTGCCAGCTCATCAGAGACCATGACAATCTCATTAAGAAGGTAAATGCAATTAATACGACAGTTATCTTTTAAATTCGTAAATAAGGTGTCCATTTTTCTCATGCCAAGCCTAATGTACACATTTTTGTTCCTTCAAAGACTTCCTTATTCATTAATGACAGCCAAGAAATTATTTTTTCTTTGTGCTAAACATCCTCACTAGCCTCACTTTGGAGCAAAAATTCTTTGAATTTGTTCGTGCTAACGAGGCTGTGAGGATGATTAGCATAAAGAGAAAAGAATAATTTCTTGGCCGCCATTTATGAATACGGTCTATTTTGCCTACGTATCAAACATTGCATTTAAAGCATGAAAATTTGGATTCATCAAACGAGGTAGTAAAGGTCAAGTAGGCAACTTTCACAATAGCGTCATTTGACTGCAACTACCAGAATTCAGTTTGTTTTTCTTTTCTTATTTGAATTTTGTATTCCCAGCAGGGTAAAAATGACAATTACTCTAATTAGCATGAGACAAGCAAAACCTGAAGGATTCTTGGACTTGTAGTTAAATGGGGTCATTTTACAAATGTCCTATTGCCATTGAAAATGAAAATGGCTAACTTCTCGAGTGTTAACCCTTCATGACTGCAGTTTTTTTTCGTGTGATCTGAGACTCAACTACTCACAAGTTCTAAATGTCAATTCTCCTCACTGATTGTTGTAAATGCACTTATCGTCACTTCGGGGAATTTAATGATAATTTCAAAAAATTATTTGAACAAAAGTCCTTCAGTTGTAAATTTCTTTATTCTCATCACCTGTCTGCTTGATAATGTACTGATCTTGCAAGAAGAAAATATTTATCCATCACTCTTGGGATTGAAAGGGTTTACACAGTTACTTGTTCTTCATTAACTTGTGTGTTGTGGTTTTAAGGCTTGCACGCTCTCTTTAGTTATGTTTCTTTGTTCCATTTTGCAGACCTGGCAAACCAGGTACAACTGCCACTGGTCGTGGTGTGTTGTCGTTATCGGGACTGAGTCATGGAGTGGTGCGGGTTGACAAAGAAGGATCCCTCACCTCTTTGACTCTGCAGGATTGCGGCATTGTGCTTCCAGGAGGTACATAGCATAGCCCCCTCTCTCAATAGGTCACCTTTGTTTTCCTCGTGCATGTACTTACGGGCAGAAATTGCATTATAGAGATTACTCTTTCATTCCTAACACACGCATTCTCACATCAGGCCGCAAGAGTCAATATGGCGTGGTTTATCTGGACAAGAGAGACTGGTTTCTCTTTCTTAGTTCCTCGCAATCAAATCTCACGAAAGTGTTGGTTGCTTTTTTGGCGCAATGTTAGAACCGTTTGAACGGCCTCCGCACAACTTTGTTTTTACGTCCAACATTTGCCCAACATCCGTTCAACTTTAGTTGAACGAATGTTGGTCAAATGCTGAAACCGTTTAAACGGGCATTAAAGTTCATTGAAAATGATGAATTTTAAGAAATTTGTTTACATGTAAATTTGGATCTTTTTTTTTCATTTTCGATTTGGGGGAGAATTGTAATATGTTACCTAGATCGTATAGCTGGGCAGTCTCTCTCAGTCATGTAGTGGAATGCCAGAAATTGATAACTTGAGACCTCCTCTGTCTAAGAGTTTGAAAGTTTGAGTTTGAAAGTAAGAATTACAGTGAGGGCTTTAAGGCTAAATGTGAAGTAATGTTATTGCAATTACTCCACAATATGGTTTCGCATGCAAAAATTTAAGGTTATATGAAGTTTCGCACTGTTAAAATTGAGAATAAAAAAATGCATACATTTTTAACCGAATCATTCCATGTTGTCGAGTGGAAGGTGCCAAAGCAATGTATGGAGTGTATAATGCACATTCTCTACTTGCAAAGCCATTCTTTGTGATTATTACCTATTCTGTTGTTTAGTTCTCATTGTTTTTATGGTCGTTGTTCCTCTTCTCTCCGTTGTTAATGTCGTTTTTTTTTTCTCTTTCATTACCCTTGAAGCCAAGATAGGTGTTGTGAGAGTGGACGGTCCACCATACTTGTGTAAAAGTGACGAGGTTGGTGAACTGTGCATATCAAGTGGAGCCACAGGGAGTGCATACTGGGGACTCGCGGGCAAAACAAATTACACGTTCAAGGTAACTGGTTAATTTGCCTTCCACCTTCAATTAAAAGAGTTATTTTGATTGTACCAGACTTGGGAAGCGGGATTTTGAGTTTAGCGTTACGTGTGAGTAACGGTCAGTAACGGAAGCAACAGTGAGCTTCTCGTCACAGCGTGGTTGAGGCGAAACTATTACTAACAAATTAATCAAATACACGAACCGGATAATGATCTCCAAATCTCAGCTGCATGTAATAGTGCACTATTTTTTTTGTTTAAGTGAAGGATTGGAAATCGTTTGGCTTTCGTTTTGTAAGACTGTCCATTTCCATACTACATGTAGAGCTAACGAAAGTGGTTTTTGTGGGAGTTGCCCTCTGAAGACAATTTGAGTATCGACTTCGTTATCCAACCCGTCTTGCAATACTCAAAGATCATTTCATTGCCACCGCATTGCAGCTTAGGTGAAAGGAAAAGGAAAGGAAAGGAACTTTATTTAAGTGTCTAGTCGATTTAGCGCTGGAGCACTAATTGGAGATATACCAAACATTGCGAGTTCATTCAATTCTGGAAAATGACCATCTGTGAATTTTGCTTACTTGACTTTAACCTTACAACAAACTGCATTGGGGCAACAATATATGTTGAACTGCATTTAATTCTGTCCGGACAATATACCAGGACGTCTGATACATCTCCCGAAATACAGATCTATTCAAGAGAATATTGATTGGATTTTTATTCCAAATGTTCAAAAACATTGGTGAGATTACCATTCCCCTTATTAACACGGATGAAGTGATATATGAAATGGATCATATATGAACTGCGGATATGAAGTCAAGTGAAGCTATGATATCGATCCTCGCAGTTATGAACGCAATGTTTGCAAAAATTGCGTTCATAACTGCGAGGATCATAGCTTCACTTGATTCCCCCTATTCTTGTTATCCTATCTTTATCCTTTAGCTTCTGTGATTGATTTAATTTTTCTGTAACGCAAATATAAAGCATGTAGGTGACATGTCTTCATAGTAATTGCCCCGATTAGCCACACTATTTGCAGGTAGTCTGTGTTTGTAATACGCCATTTCCAAGTTCATGTCTGCCTTCTCTTCAAAGCGAGTCTAAATGCGAAGTTTTTGTGATGGTAATTAGTTCTACTTTACATATGAATGAAACTAATTTTCATAACAAAAGCTTCGCAATTAGATTCGCCTTGAAGAGGAGGCAGACATGAACTCGAAAATGGCCAATTCCATTTTGATTGAAGGGGTAGTTTCTAAAGAAACTGTGGTGCTGCGTCGGTGGGGAAGTAGTATACAAAAATTTGGTTTTATCAACGGAGTTGATAATGTAAATTGGCCACCGTACAGAGATTCTAAAAGCTGACGTTTCGAGCGTTAGCCCTTCGTCAGAGCGAATCCATTTTGGATTGGTATTGTAGTTTTTGTAGTGGGCTGCCTGTGGTGCGCAGGAACCATAGTTACGCTAATGGCCCGATCTTTTTGCTGATCTTCTCTCGTGTTCCCTTGTTGATGATTAACTATCGGGCAAACGTACGCGACGCCTTGCCGATCTTTGTTCGTTTTCTCTCGTCACTGATCCAAAGATCCGGTTTCCTTTGCAGAGAGGTAATGAAGCCAATTGCGTGCATAGGAGGTCGTTTGACTGCTTGTTTGGCTATGTTCGAATTCTCCTTGTGTAGACCACTCGTGAACTTATAGAATGCCTATTTGTTGTTGCTGTTGTAGTTGTTGTCTGACAAAATCCTTTGCTAGTTATTCAGTCAGTCATTTTTTTCACCACCCCCCCCCCCCCCTCCTTTCATTCATTCATTCATTCACACTTACTAGAACCATTTAATTTTGCTGTTTTGTTAAATTGCGTTTTGTCTTTCTAGTTACAACCAACATTAGATGACGGAGCACCATTTGAACAGTATCCACTCAGTGACTTTGTTCGAACTGGTTTACTGGGATTCTTAGGACCTGTAAGAAACAGTTTTCATTTAATTTAATTTACACTCAACAAAAATACCGGTACGCGATTCTGATTGGAAAGAGGAGTGCAATAAAATGGTCACAGATTTGTTCTGGAGTCCCAGTTAAGTTGCTGTGGCAACCACGAGCGGCAGCTACCAAGAGAGGCGATGTGGAAAAAATAGCCGTCTGTTTCCTACTTTTCAATAAAAAAAAGATGCAAAATATATAAATATAAAAGAAAAGAGAAAAACGATAATACAACTAATATTACTCACACTTGGATTAAAGCTTTTTTTCATACCTGGGGTGTGAGCCTAACAATAATGTTGAAGGTTATTTCAAGGGTGGTTTTGAAATTCTTTTGGGTACAAGTTCCCCCACAAGGTTTATGTTACATACCCCTCCCCCCCCTCCCCCCCCGGTTGTCATGCACTTCCTGGCATGCATCGATCCCTTTTATTTCTTCTTTGACGTGAAAATGTGAGTTTTGCAATAATAGCTTTCATACCAGAGAGACTCGCTTTTTTTGTATCCTGGATTTTTTACTTGATCGGATGATGTCCTACAAGTTGTCGAGAAGTTAAGATTCATTTTTCTTTTACTTCCGCTCAAGGGTGGACTGGTGTTTGTGTGTGGTACAGCAGATGGCATAATCAAAGTGAGTGGTAGAAGACATAACTGTGATGACTTAAAAGCCACTATCCTGGCTGTGGATCCAATTAAATTTGTCTACAGAGGCAGGTCAGTCATTAAACGCTATAGGGCTATGGAAGGGTTACATTTTCGCACACGTTTGCCGTGTAGCACTTATATTTCAACGCTCACATGGTTTACAGGGGTAGAAAACTAGCACTTCACATTACCCTTCATAGTTAATTCTGTTGAAATAAAAGTGCTACACGGCCAACGTTTGCGAAAACTTAACCGTTCCTTGTACTTGTACATATTCATTGCCATGAAATTGTCATCTCCAATTCCTACGGCCTGCTCTCGTTTGGTCTTGTAGCTCAGTCGGTGGAGCGGCGGTGATCTGGCCCGAGGGTCTCGGGTTCGGTTTCCACCCAGTCCCTAGTTAGAGTTTTCTCTGTCCTTGCGTGGGCCCAATCCTATTAGTAGGGCTAAAGCTCACATGGTTTACATGGATAGAAAACTAGGACTTCACATTACTCTCCCATAGATATAGAGCTAGGTTGCGCGCTCTCACATTCCACATCAACGGGGTCGACGAGATGGTCGACTCCAACACAAAATTTATATATATTTGACTTATTGCTGTAATTTTTTGACTGTTGCAACTCGTCTGCTATCTAGAGTGTGAATCAACGGTCCAGGAAATATACATCTTAGACGGCTTTGTTGTTATTCGAGAAGAACGGAAAACTGTCGTCGTCTCTTCACTTCCTCCAAGCAAGTCAAAAGCACAACATCATTTCGCTCCTATAGGGGGTTAGGGCCAAAAACAATACAGTACGTACCCCCAACAGCTCGGGTAGCTCTAGCGTCAGAAATGAAAACTCTACTACGAAAGCGACCACCTTTACTTTCTTTTGTCGTTTTGTTAAGTAGACCTACTGCCCTCATTTCCAAACAAAAATTCTTTTGAAATTTGTGTCTTTAAGCGCTTATATACGTCTGCGTTCGCAGTCTAGCAGTGAATCCCCTCTAGAGAATTGGTTTGAAAACCGGTTAAAGCCTCCTTAAACTCTGAGCATTCTGGGCTCATCTTAGAAACCTAGGTTTAGGTCACATTGCCAGCGTGGCATGTGAGAATTTAGTTTTGTGACACAGCATCAGTACACTCTTTAAATTCTTGTCCTTTTTCTTCCAGAATTGCTATTTTCTCAACAACTGTTCTTAAAGATGACAGAATAGTTGTCGTCGCTGAGCAGAGGCCACAGTGCACGGAAGAAGAGGTTGGTAAAAAGAGACTGAACCATTATTGGAGTGTTCTTTATGGGACAGGTGCAGGAGTATTGAGAAGTTGAGAATGCGAACCAAATGACTGCCTCACAAGTTGAAGTGGGAAAAGAAGCATGTTAAGCCATTGACTCCTAAACCATCTGTAAAATTAATTGTCCTAAATTATCGTCCTAAATTGTCTGGCGTTAGACAGAGCAAAATCTGTGAAGTCTCTCTCCTAGGAGTCAGTTTGTCAAGACGTTGAGATTATCACAGTTATGAAAGGAAATTCTGAAAAATCAGACCTTCCTTTCGCTACTGCTTATATTATGTAGCGATTATTACGAACTCACAATATGTCCAGCTACCAGTTGGCTAGATGGCTCAAATGGGTAGAGCACAGCATGTTTATCGCAAAGTACCAATGAAGCTTGAGTTTTGGTTACTAAAAACCCTTTGACTCCAGAGGTTTATTCGCCCCTCAATTTCAATACTCTGTCAGGTAGACAAGAATTGAGAATTAAGATTATTATCACCATAAGGATATGATTCTGATATAACACCAAATTCTCATTACCTGTCAATGAAAAATATATGGAAGTAGTTAGGAGTATTAACTTTTATATCGTGGTAGTCAAATGGTTAAGAAAGCTTCGTAACTGCTATGATCTTTAAAAATCTTAACGAGGTTTAAAGTTGCCGCTCGTCTGTTTTTGCGAGTCAGTGTGCAGTGTAGCCCCGTTGTCGCGGCTTTGGAATTGCATAAGAATGGTATGGATTCATTGAAAGCTTCGAACGCTTCTCTTTTGACTAATTTATACATGTTCTGTTTTTTGTTTTGTTACGATTTGAGTGGGTAACTTCTGTGCAATGTACTTGGTACTTTTTCGCTGTTTCATTTATATACATGGAATGAATTTTCTTCAAATTGCAACGAAAGGACCGTATGGTGTATTTTGTCTCAACACATGTCTTTGCTTTTCAGAGTTTTCAGTGGATGAGCCATGTTTTACCTGCGGTCGACAGCATTCACAATGTATGTAACTGTCATCGACTACCAACAGTCGTCCTTTCGCTTAGCTATCGTGCGATAACATGAGATTGACGTGCGCATGAGCATTGCGAGCGATGAAGGTGCGGGAAATATTCGTCTAGCTCTCCATGGACACTAAGCGAAAGAAAGACTGGGTGGTTGCTAGTCAAGAATAA
>NC_090882.1:13152156-13162156 GCF_036669935.1 Montipora foliosa | reverse complement strand
TACATTGGTTAAGACCGGTTTGAAGGTATTTGGGAAGGCGCAAAAGTCGGGAGGCCGTGTTGAGTAGCGAGGATAGATTGGGGGGGAGAGGGGGGGGGGGGGGGGGGCGCTTAGCATGAAGACGCAGAGCGTGAAAATCCCACCCGTACCTTCGACTGTAATTTGTGTGGGGCAATCACGAGCAGCATGCCACCAGGTCGGGTTTCAAAAGGTTTTTTTTTTCTTAATACACACGGCTCTACAACCTTCAAGATACCATAGCGATAAATAGGAGGCCAATACCTCACTCATTTATTTTAGTAAATGAGTCCAAAGTTTAATCAAGTAATGCTGGGATCCTCGCAGTTATGAACGCAATTTTAGCAATTGCGTCGAGAAGTCTGAAAAATTCAGGACTTCAACGGGGTCTGAACCCGTGCATCGCGATACCGGTGCATTGCTCTAACCAACTGAGCTATGAAGCCACTGACGGAGGGAGTTGGTCATTTGTGGGTTCTAATTTTCCCGTGAGGGATGAATCAATGAACGAAATAAATCATATGCTGAACTGCGGATATGAAATCAAGTAATGCTATGATCGTCGGAGTTTTGGACGCTGCGAGGATCATATAGCATTACTTGATTTCATATCCGTGGTTCAGTTTATGATTCATTTCATATATCATTTCGTTCATCTAGTCCAAAGTTTCTTTCTTGTTTGTTTTAGGTGTGGACTTTATTGTTGCAGTCTTTGCTTGTCTATATGCAGGTAAGAATGATTATCTTAAGAACCTAACTGTAGATGATGAAATAAGTTAGCTTAAGCTTGATTTTCATTGGCAACACAAGCACAGGCGCAAGTAGCCTATACTAAGTGAAAACGACCGTCGACATAAGCATAAGCACGTGTCTAAACATGTAATGTTTTCAGACGCGGATAATCTAGAACGTGTGCTCTAATTGGCCAGACAGTGCAAGACGTATCAAATTTCCTGGTTCTGATGCCGTCTTTCGTTTTCACACGGCGTAAGGCGAACGCCAGCTCAAGCGCAATCATAAGGAGAGGAAAAATGTTGATCCTTGGGCTTGTGCTTGCGGTTATGTTTATTCTTGTGTCGAGGATGTTTTCACGGTGTAATGAGAGCTGTTATCATATGCTTGCGCTTGCGTAGTTGCTTGCGTCGCTGGTGAAAACCAGGCTTTAGGGAGTCACTCGATGGGTGCGATCAATGTTTTGAAAGGACGAACGTTTCAGCGACTCTAGTTTGAGAACTTTCAAGAGATCTCGAATATCTATTTATTTCGAATTTAGGAGAAGATCGTGCGGGTTTTTTTTTTGTTTTTGATACAATCCAATACATTTTCTCTATTGACTCTCGATGCTTTGTCTTAGTTTGTATATAGATTTTCAATAAAAAATTGTCAAGTACTTGTGAAGAATTTAAATTTCGTGGCTGGTATGACGCGGCGTTTCGTCTCGGCCAAGAGACTCATCAGATACTTTTCGAATTCCAGCAAACTCGTTGAGCATCGCGCTCAAAGTCCCGTTCGCGAAGTCAAGATGTTAGCAGTCTGGCCTTCTATCGCAAAAGGATTCCCAACCGCAAAGTTCACGAGTTATATGCAATAAAATATTGTCAAGTACTTGTGAAGAATTTAAATTTCGTGGCTGGTATGACGCGGCGTTTCGTCTCGGCCAAGAGACTCATCAGATACTTTTCAGTGTGTTTATTTTTTTTTCTCGTTTAGTAGCGTTGTCAAATATAACCTTCTGCAAATGAAAGTTATTTATAGGATGACTGTACAAGCCCGAGTCTTTCTGGCGATATGCTTTGTTTTGTTTAACCAACTTCTTTTCTCAGGTCTCATTCCAGTGCCCATCCGACCCCCTCACGCCAACAACATCAGCACGACCCTCCCCACCGTCAAAATGGTCATTGACGTCAGCAAGTCACGTGCTGTGCTGACCACTCATAACATTGCCAAGGCGTTAAGATCCAAGGAAGCGGTCGGTGTTGTGGATATCAAGTCGTGGCCCACAGTGGTGGAGATCGATGATGCGCCAAAGAAGAAACTGGTAAATCCATACAGGGCACCCACACCGGAAATGATTGCATATCTGGATTTTAGTGTTTCAACAACGGGACTGTTGTCTGGAGTGAAGGTATGAAATTGTTGTGCTTACTGCACCGCTGTGTTCCATGGTACATTTTCATGCAAATTAGCCAAACACTAGCGAGGTTTTCTATCGTCAAAGGGGCTTACGATATTTGCATCTCGTTGTACAATGCTAAAGATTTCTCTTACTAATGGAAATCTACATTAATGAGGCAGTTTGTTTTTTCGCACTACAGACCACAATATGAACAGCGATGTATAAGCGCTATATAAATGCCATTATTTATTTATTTTTATGTTCGAATCGTGGGCTGAAAGACAAGAAGATGAACAATCAAATCGACAAACAAAGTGGCTAATCGATTTTGGTATCACGTCTGCTCAGCCAGTGTTTGAGGGGAAATCCTAGACTGCTAGCAGTGCCTTCTGTGCCAGTCGAGCCGCATTCTTGTAAATTCAATCGTGTTTTGTCACGCAATCGAGAGAGCTT
Organism: Montipora foliosa; assembly: GCF_036669935.1. NCBI lineage: Eukaryota > Metazoa > Cnidaria > Anthozoa > Scleractinia > Acroporidae > Montipora > Montipora foliosa. Next base: position 13,159,569 of record NC_090882.1, on the reverse strand, counting down.
TCCCCTCTTCCCCGAGCCTCTTTCGTCCTTTAATCTCGATTGCGTGACAAAACACAATTGTCTCAAAAAGCCCGCGGTTCGACGGACACAGGAAAGGGACTAGTATGATTCTAAGGAAATCAGGGGTTTTTTCGGTCTCAGGAACGCTGGAAACATGGCAGTCTCGATTCAAAATTATCCGGGGGTAGTCTGCAGCCGGAGCTCCGTAGTAGCTCACACCTTTAAATTCTCGTGACCAACCCTCAAACGGAAAAGAAGCGACCGTTTCCTTTGAACCTTGTTTACTATTCACCAATGAACTCACGGTGAATAGTCAACAAGCGACAATTGTTAACAAGCCTACTTGTGACCTTTTTTTCTTTCTCTAGAGTTGCCAAACTACTGTCCACCCGAATTATTCCCGTTTCCTTTTTTATATCATTGCAAATTTTCGTGCTTGGTGGTATTTTTTTTCCTAGATGTCTCACTCGGCAGTTACCGGGCTCTGTCGGTCCATGAAGCTGGCTTGTGAACTCTACCCTTCTCGTGACATTGCTGTTTGCCTGGATCCTTACTGTGGATTAGGCTTTTTGCTATGGTGTTTGACAGGGTAAGGGAAATGGTCGAACTGACTCGTACATGCCCAATACATTCATGCTCCTTTGCATACACCCGTCACAATGTGTCACAAGTTGTCTTCTAAAGACCTTTATGCATTGTATCGACCTTTTGTGGAGGGTTCTGGTTAAGGTCGTGGTTAGCGGGTCACTTTTTGACGCCTACATCAAGTAACGTGAATGTCATTATTTCGCTCCGGTGGACAAATTACTTTCTCAATTGAATCTAATAATGACTCGAAGAACATGTGAAAAACGGTTGTGATTTGAAGAAGACGCAAGTACCATACCTCCGTAACAGGGTACCATGATTGGCTTAGTGAACAATAGACTACACTTAATTTTTCATAAGAAAATGGTACAACAGAAACCATGAGTATGCAGCGAAAAAAATAGTTTGAAGGTCAAGAAACGACGACGGCTATGGCAAACACAACGGCACAAAACAATAATTTTGTTGGTTAAACGAGAAAAATAATGTACGGCGCGCATTTTGGCGTCTATTTTTGCGGTGCTTCGTGCTTAAAAACGACACCAGTTTTAGAAACCGCTGCGGAACTGCTTTCCACAACGCTTCACGCAACGAGTTTTTCTAGTATTTTGCGTTGTAACATCTGTCCTGCAACATGCAACAGTTTATGTGATCATCGAAAACGAGACAAGTTGCGAGAAACGTGGCCAATTGTAACACCTATCAAACAACGTTTTGGCATTGTAAGAACTTTTGTCGCAACAAAATTGCGAGACAAGTTGCAAGAAAAATTGCCGAGTGTAACGGCGCCTATAATCTGCTAAACGCCTACTGTGTCGCCGAAAAGATCCGAGAGAAAATCATCAAAAAATGATGTGCCAAAGATGGTAAAATAAACCTGTTTAAAGAAACAAATGTATATTTGAAGTGCTGGTAAAAGACGGCTTGAAGCCGGAAGTGATCCTTGCAGTTATCTGGACAATTTAGAGCGGTTTTCAATTGAGTGTCGAAGGTAATTAGCGAATTACTTTGGTTTTAAATTACTTCACTCAGTGATTGGTTCAAAGTTCCCGCACCACTTTTTCAACCAATTAGAAGTGAGACCAAAACCAGTCGTGTCTTGCGCGTGCACATTTTCCCGCGCTTTGTGTCGGCTACGTGTAATTACTTCGAGTTTTGATTGGTTTACTGGATTGTCTCCGTCCTTTTTGATTGGCCAAAGTAATTACTTTGGTTTTGGTTTTACGACACTCATTTGAAAACCGCTCTAAGCAATTGTCTCTTATAGAAACCTGAAAAGTTCAGGCGGCTCCAACGGGATTGGAACCCATGACCTCTGCGATGCTAGTGCAATGCTAGTGCAATGTTAGTGCAATGCTAGTGCAATGCTAGTGCAATGCTAGTGCAATGCTCCACCAACTAAGCTATGAAGTCACTCAGGTGGGAGCAGGTCAATTTGTTGGGTTCGTGTGTTTCCGTGAAGGAGAAAAGAAGTGCTCATCACTTACGTTGTTATGGCGTGGAATCAGACAATACCCGTCATGTAGTTGATTGTTTAGTCATTCTCCTTGTGTTAACGATTCTCTGTCATTTCTTATTTTAGCGTCTATTCTGGACATCACACGATTTTAATTCCTCCTGGGGATCTGGAGACCAACCCGGCTTTGTGGCTATCAGTAGTTAGCCAATATAAAGGTGAACATTGTCACACTCTCTGTAAGCAACTTTCGAATGATTATATTTAAGCCAGCAATCGTGTTAAAGGAATGTTCGATATAAATTTTCTGCTCACGAGCTCAGTACATTGTCAAGCAGACTGGTGACGAGAATAAATCATGACACCTCATTGAAGTTGCGTAGTATTTTTCCGAGTCCCGAAGGGGCGAAGAAAAAAACGAGGACGACCAAATATGGTAAAATGACATAATCGTGGAGTAATACAGACATTTGAGTATCACCGGAGGTTTTTCTTTCTAGATATATCATCAAATAGGCCATTTTCGAAATATTCAATATTTAGCTTGATAGTGAGGCATAGAGGACAAAAACAATAGAAACAAGTTGCAATTAATGTGAAAGATATTAGCATATCATCTCCTTTCCTTTGTCTTTGTCCTCTAAACCTCTCTTTCAAGCTGAATTTTAATATATCGAAAGTGGCCTCTTCCCATGTATGGCTGTCAGTAAGGAGAATTGACGTTCAGATGTTTGGAGTGAAAGGGTTTTAAGCTTTGTTCTTTAAAGTAAACTGTTGGTCTGTTTGCATTTGAAACAAAAATCAACTGGAAAACTAGACACTGATGCTTATGAACGAGTTCCTGCCACTCCCAAGTAATATCAATGAAAATGCAGTAGTTACTGGAATCGACGAATCGATATCTTTTACTGTTCCAGTTGACCATCTTCCTGAGTGGCCCCAAGGGGCATCATTTGGGTTTGGCTTGCTCTAAGTTGAGATTGGCTTTTTGATCGCAATAGTGACGGAGTAATAACATGTGATTGCTTGGTTTTTAGGCCGTTTCGGAGTGTTGAATATTCTATCGTCTGGAACATTTCGTGTCCTTTTATGGTGTCTATGAATATATTTCAAGGGCGTTTTTTTACATTCTGAGTAAATCGGTTACACGTAGCGTTTTCGTGACCCAACAGCCAAGTGCATTGCGAAGGGAAAGGGGTGGCTGATGCTACCACAAATGGCAAAAAATACATTCGTGTCAATTGAAAGGAAACGAGCACAGACTGTATTGACCCGAGTCGCTAAAATACACAACTGCCTACGTGACACCTCTGTTTATGTCCGTATTATTTTATCTTGCTTCGGTTGCCTTGTATAACGAAGTTCTTTGGTTTGTTTACTCATCACCAGTCCGTGACACGTTCTGTTCCTACCCCGTGATGGATTTGTGCACAAAGGGCTTGGGTCAGTCAATACCAGCTCTCAAGGTAAGCTTTGAATGTTGAGTCTGTGAATGACGCGTTCATGACGTAGAGTCTCAGTACTTGCTCTTTGCAAAATTAATTAGTGTGCATTAATTGATCTTTATTGAAGGATTTCCTTTTGTTCGCCTATTATTCATCCGTGCATACGGAACCCGCGCCCGCAGTGCGCGCGGCAGTCAAAACTGTGCTATCCTGTCAGTCCTTTGCCCTTTCACCAGCAATGGTGCTTTTCTGTGCGTAAACGATATTGTCTATCTACCCTGTCTTCCCTAACTTAACACAAGTAAATGCATTCTCAATACAGTTTTGACGTCTTCTTACACTTGATTCGAAAATACCAGACTGAATTTGTCGTAAAATACTTAGAAAAAGCAACAAATAACAGCCAGAGCACAACAGATGACGTTCGAATTGCCGCTCGCTGGCAATTCAGTTTTGGCACAGAAGGGTGATGACAAAAAAGGTGCCATAAAATCTTTGAAATGGGTTTCTGGCCCTTTAATTGCAAACAGTTGACGTGACGTCGGATAGCACAGTTTTTTTCCCGATCGTATGCACGGATAGTTAGTCAAAGTAACCCGCCAAGGATAGTATTTATGTTATTGTCATGAAGTGTCACTTTGCTAATTTTAATGAAGTTAAAGTGTGAGGTCCTTGTATGTGTAACTCTGAATCGACATTGCAAAAGTTCTCACGAAGGATACGTTTGCGAAGTGAGACGGTCAACAGTTATTCAATCACAGTAGCGGCTTTCGCAGATAAATTCAATCATGTTTAGTTCACGCTAAAGAAGAGACTAAATCACCACTGGAAGCCTTCTGGGTGTTCTTGTGCGTTTTTTGTCTCCCGTTAATAGTTGTGTAAACAATTTCTCGTTTCACACTAACTCTCAACTAGAATTTCCCTTTCGACGTCAACGAGTCCGTGGACAGTCTAATTGTCATACATAATGATTAGTTTTTAGAGAGAATTTAGTATCCTGTGATGGGAGAATTCCTTAAGTGTTGGTTATTGCGTTCTAAACTTTTTCGAGTCAACTTAACCTGAGTAAAATCGTATGACTGTGGTGTGGTGTTACCCGATTTTCCATATTTGACTTCAATAAAGAATTAATGAAGAAAGGTTTCTCCACTTTTGTAACCACAAGTTCCCCCTTTTTTGCAGGCCAAGGGCGTCAACTTAACTTGTGTTCGGAACTGCGTCGTTGTAGCCGAAGAAAGGCCGCGGATCAACTTGACTACAGCTTTCTCTACTCTCTTTTCTGGTTTGGGTCTGTCTCCCCGCGCCGTCAGTACATCTTTCGGATCTAGAGCAAACGTTGCAATTTGCACTCAGGTTTGAATGTTCTTACTGTTTGTACTGTTTTTTCCAAGGACCTTGGGGAGATTCGAGAGTTTTCGAATTTGATAGTGAGGTTAGAGCGAGTTTCAATCGAGTGTCGTAAAACCAAAACCAAAGTAATTACTTTGGCCAATCAAAAAGGATGGAGGCAATCCAGTAAACCAATCAAAACTCGAAGTAATTACTCGTAGCCGACACAAAGCGCGGGAAAATGTGCACGCACGAGCCACGATTGGTTTTGGTCTCACTTCTGATTGGTTGAAAAAGTGGCGCGAGAACTTTGAACCAATCACCAAGTGAAGTAATGCAAAACCAAAACAATTCGCTAATTACTTTCAACACTCAATTGAAAACCGCTCTATGTCTTTAGCCAATCAGACGAGCCAATCACAACGCAGACGACGTGGGTGTAGCCGGCGCGGGAAAACACATGCAAGCAGTCCTTGGCTAAGGATTATGGTTCGAGAAGTTTAAGCCAATCAACTCGCTAAACTTCGCAAAATAAGAACCCAACGTAATCTCAACATAACTTTCAACACTCATTTGAAGACTTTTTCAATCAGAAAGATGTTCTTCACACTCCTGACCGTCTTGATTTTTTTCCATCAGGGAGCATCCACTCCTGAAGCATCTAGTGTCTATGTAGACACGAGGGCGTTACGAAACGACAGGTAAGCAAAGAGTTTCCTATTGATAATTAAATACTGTAAAAGGTGCGTTTGGGATACTCCATATTGAGAATATATTCCAGCAATTCCTGACTTTCCTGCTTCTATGGCATCAGTAATACATACATACATACAATACATACTTCATTGTCCGCTCCCCAAAGGGGCTTTTCAGGGCCAATGAAACACAACGAAACGATGGAACAGAACAACAACAACTGCTAAGAATCCCAACTGGCCAGAGGCAAACCAGTTGGCTATTTACAAGGGGAAGTTGAACCAGGGACTACCAGGATCAAATTAAACGAGTGGTCAGAGCGGGTCTTGAATCCGGGATCTCTGGATCTCAAGGCAAGCGCTCTAACCACTGGGCCACACTACCTCCTTGAGTAGTTACCAACTATTCGCCACGAACATATAATGTTTGTGAGAAATTTATCAGGGTAAATTTTGTAGTCCACCTTAATTATAGCGCTGTTGCAAGCACCTCCCTTCCTTTTTTTTATGTATGGTCTTAAAGATGTCGTGATTTATGTCTTGTTTGTATACCTGTGGCCGTGTGGTGCGTAGATTGTAGTCATTCAGTCTTTGTGAATTATCGTGCAAGCTACAGGGAAAAGGAAAGTTAAAAACAAAAAATTTGTCGACACTGAGGTAAAGACGTGTTGTAAGATATATATTACCACACAAACTAATAAAGTAGCGGAGGACAGAGTTTCTCAACAAAGCAGTTGTGATCGCAGGAAGCCATTTGTTTTCCCATTGGCAGATGGGAGGTGAATAGTACTTAATAATCATGTCCAAGATAGCAATCAAAAGCGATGACTGATGAGCTAATTAAGGAGGCTCGAGAAGAGTTTCAACTCTTAAAAGACACTCTCTTTGTATCGAATGACGCTACGACACTGTATCACGTAACAGCAATGTTATGGTACCATATGAAACACCGATTATTTCCAAACAAGATGTGATCGTTGTTATGATGTAATAAGTTACCATGGCAACGAGAAAGCCCAGTAAAAACACCCTATATTTTGTATTTAGTTGCTCATATCTCAAAAACGAACTCCGTGACACCCCTTTTTAATTTCTGAAAAGTGATTAGAAGGCCACAATGAAACTTTCGGCAAAGTTTAAAAAAATTATGTCTAGCAGATTCAGAGCCACCTAAAAAATCACAGAACTAAGGTGGCTCTGAATCCGCCGGACAGAATTTTTTAAAACTTAGCAGAAAGTTTCATCTTGCCCTTCTGATTACTTTTCTGAAATAAAAAATGGGGGTCACTGAGTTCGTTTTTGAGATGTAAGCAACTAAAGACAAAATAAAGGCTTGCCTGTTGCCACGGTGACATATAACGTCACAATAATGACTGCAATAATTCGTGTTTCATTTGGTACCACAATACTGCTAATACATGATACAACGTTGTGGTGCCGATCCTTCTAATAAGAGCGTTACTTGGAAGCGTTGAAATTGGTTTGAGCCACCTTAAGTGACAATTATAGCTAGGGCCCGTTTAAACGGGGCCAACATGTTGCTCTAACACCATCAAACATGTTTGCGCAAAGTGTGGGACGCTGTCGACTGAAAGATTTGAACGAGATTCTGAAACTCTAAGATACGAACGAATAAAGCTGGAAACGACTTTTTCTCGTTGTCATGCAGGGTGACCCTTGTGGAACGAGGAAGTCCAAATAGCCTATGTCTTCTGGAATCCGGCAAGGTATGAGCAGTAGCGTCTATAATTAGTTTTAAGGATGGCCAAGGGGAGGTATTGTTGAGGCTGATACACGACACCCGGCGTTTTGGTTGCCGGAGTGTTCTACTTGGTAGAGAGATTTAGCAACGGGGAAGAAGGACAAGAATATTCGATTCGCGCAAAGGGGATATTCGTGT
>NC_090882.1:13132156-13147156 GCF_036669935.1 Montipora foliosa | reverse complement strand
TGTGGTCATTGTAATTAGCCTAATTAAGTTAAAACTTTGACTCACTTTGTATCCCGTGCCCATGATTGATTTTTTTATGTAGTAATTAGAATTTTGGTGTAAGCCCCCCGTGATGAGCTCATTTAGCTTTTGGGGCAAACATGTATATAAATATTTTTAAATTTAAAAATAAATAAATGCAGCCAAATGTGCAAAACACAAGTTAAAAAAGTCTGAAAGCCCGACACTACTGTGCTGCATATTAATTCAACCGCGTTCACATGCATTGCATTCTTAAACTAGTGAGTTCTCCTCCATCCAGCTCTCTCAAGGTTTTAAAGTTAGTAATGGCGGATCATTAAATTCGAAAATTCCAGTTAAAATAAATAGGTGTCCTTCTTTTTTTAATCAAGGCTTAAAACTTGGGTCACATGGTGTTTTGTTAGCTATTTTTGAAATTCAAAGAAAAAGAAGAATTTATTCTTAAACCGGTGAAGAGTTTATTTATTCGTTCAAAGTTCTGGACTTTGAACCGCAGGAAATAATGTTGTATCCAAATTTGGTTGAGACTTTTTTTCTACAGAAAGTTCTTGTCAGGAAAAAATGACTTTTTGAATCGCTTATTTACTTTCAAAGTTTCTTCGGCGCCGCAAGTTTGAATGATATTTTCCTCTGACTTTCTCGTTCGTAACAACAGGCTTCAGTTATTGAAGATGGTAGCGCCCGAGAAATTTGAAAACAAGAATACGTGATTGTAAATTTTCTTTTTAATTTAATGTGATTGTTACTATTATTTCCTGTAGTTTAATTTCAAAGTTAAATGTTTCGTTTAAGCGAGTCTTCAGGGTTGGGTTATCCCCCGTATCGTTCATTCTCCTAACTAATGCCATAGATTTCTTTGTTTGCTAGTCATGAGAATTTGGTGTTGTATCAAAATAACATCCCCTAACTGATAGTAATCTTCATTCCTAATACTTGTTTACCGGACAGTTTAAAGACGGTTTAAAGAATAAAGGGAAGAAGCAAATTTTTTGGCGTGCTAAAATACACCACTGAAGACCGCAACAGTATTTGTACAAAAAGCTGTGATTTTTATTACAAATTAGAAATTAGTTTGTGGTCAGTTTAATTAAGACATTGGTGTCACTTTCTTGAAAATTTATGAAAACGTTTGCGCTCCGAAATCGACTTCAGTAAAACTGATGGGGAATCGCAAATTCAAAGTACCTAAAAGGTTGCATGCCTTAAAACGCTTTGTTGGGGCTTAATGGCGCTCGAAATCCAGGCTTTCGAAAGGCGCACTTCCAGTTTCATTCATTAACTGGGAACACGCGTGAAGGTTGGCGTTAGGCCTTGCAGTTAGTCTTAATTGAAAAAGCGTCTTAGAGGTTGTTGTAATTTACTTCATCCGTTTTTGCTTGAAAGACTGTTTCTTTACCTCTGCATTTTCCTTTGTGAATCTAAGGAGTCACGCAGTCTACAGAGGTGTCACGCGACATCACGCGAGAACCCCCAAATCCGTCAAATCATTTTTTGTCCAATGATGTAGTGATTTGGTGTAGCTACATATTCGGCGGAGGAAGAGAATTTTCTTATTGGCCTCCCGGCATCAATTAATCTTCAAAGTTTTTCTTTTTTTTTTTTTTTTTTAAGTTCGCTGTGGATTGTGCATGCGGTAAATAGTCTTAATTTCGGACTTTAAAATCAGTTTGTTCACGAAGTTATTGATATGTTAGAGTGAACGTTAGATCCCCTTAGAATTTTTTTTGGTTGTATGTATTTTCGCTGGTGCGATACAGCTTTTCTCCAACTATTATTCGTAGATTTCAGAGCGCGAGGTTATTAACCCTGCTGTCAAATTTGTTAAGTATCATGTAAAAAGGCAGTGAATAGTTGCTCATTATATTTTTATGTGTAAATAATAAATGTGATTAGAAATAATTTGTCAGTGGATTCAAGTTAATAGCGGACTCGCAAGCCGATTTGTTGGGCATGCGCTGTCCAGTCGTGTTTTCTCCACGACATCAACCATCCCATTTCTCGAAAGTCCCGAGAAACCTTTCGGTTCCGAAAAGCGTTTATGAAACTGCGATCCGCTTTTTTTGAAAAACTGGTCTTTTGACGTGTTTTTAACAAAGCAAAAAGAAACAATAGTGAAGTTTGATGTCTTGCAAGCTCATCGTTATTAACATACAGTGGGAATTTGTGGCACCCGAATAGTTTCGGAAATTCGAGAAACAGGCTGCCGGGTTGAGTTGGGCGAAGCATTCTTGACGCTAAACCAATGGCGAGTAGTATCAAAATCTTGCTTTATGCTCGTTGTAAAACTCACGCATTACGAAGCAAAGGAAACAAAAGATAAAATACTTCAAACATACACCTAACCGAAACACGAACAATGGAAACAAAACGTTTTCCAGTTGTCTCCCCTAGGATAACCCCAAATCACAAGGTTTTTATGGCATTTAATGCGCGAACAAAGCCACGAGCAACCCATAACCAGGCTAGATGAAACTTGCAGCGTTACCCAAGTTATCTCTCTTTTGCTCGTCCACCAACGTTCTTTCACGTAACCAATCGTCATGTTGGTTTGCTGAAGCAAAAGAATGCATTTAAATAAGAACGTTTGGTAAACCGAAAGGGCCGCCATCTTTCTTGTTTTCTCTCTGACGTGACGTCATGTGAAAAAGGCTGTGTGTCGAGAGGCTGCTTGCAAAACACGTCGTTGTTCCTTGATTAAATCTTCTTTTGTCGGAGTTGCTGCAAACGAGACGACAAATCTTACCCCACCCGCTTACCTTTTTCCCTTTCTCGTATTGGCCAGACTATCAGTAATCTCTAACGTTCGCAAAAGTAAACTTTTTCTTTGTTTCTGTCATTAGCACTGACGTTTTAATATCATTCGCTCTGACAAAGGGCTGACGCTCAAAACATCAGCCGCAAATCTCTCTTGCGATGGTCAGTTTACCTTTATTTTAGAGATACTGATGAAATACTAGGATTTCCCTTCTTCACCGCGCGCATTTCACATGGGAGGATATAGGTGTCGTCATGGTAACTAACACGATTAGCCAATAAAAAGCGAGATTCCCCTTCCTTGTAAGATGCTTTTGTGCGGTAATATAATTTCTTTCTCGTACATTAACATATATTGCAGCACAAAAGCATCTTACAACAGAAAAATTTAAAGCTATGATGAGACAATTAATACGTTCTTTATAAAATTTCAAATATTAAAACCAAAATCTGCCATATCGTTTTCAATTTTCACATTGAAGTAAGCAATGTACTCTCACTATTCTGTGCTGAACTTTCAAAGAATTGATTTGAATATATACGATAAGCTGATGAGGCAAAAGTTGCAAAAGATATTGCCCTAAACCCGCATCAATTTCTTTGCCATTGATACGGTTTCAGCGTATTTAAGTCGTTGGCGCGATGTTAGTACCAATGTTGTTTTACACTTCTCTATGATTGGGATTTTGAATAACAATCAGAGTGAGGTCTCCACATGGCGCCACCATAATCTCATACTTCCTAGATCGTACTCTGAGAAATTTCAAATCATTCAGAGGGTCAAGATCCCGGACAGAACTTCGCGCCATGTTCGTCAAATTCGTGAAGTTGGTGGCGTACAGTTGTGTGGTTGCATTGTCCATAGTCGTCTTGATCGCAATGCCTAGTGGGTTGAGTACAACCAGACCGAGAACGCCTGGGTGCGAGGTGATTCGTTTTAAGGTGTCTTCAACCTCTCCTTGCGGCGGAGGTTCCATCATGCTTTCCTTGGCAAACTGTTAAACAGAAAAGAAAGGTATTCAGGCTATCGAAATTCCAAAATGCGATATGATATCGCATCAAAGAACTAACGAAATCAAACCGTCCGGGAATCGAACCCTGTACACATGACGAAAGGCCAACGCTCTCCTCAATCCTTTGTGGAGGTAGGTGCCCAGAAGATAAGACGGGCCAGCCTGGTCTTGGCTTTCGGTTCTGCGAAAAGAAGATAAGGGAGGCCAGGGCGGGTACTCTCACGGCGTTTTCCCATTCCGTCAACCCAAAAACAGCTTTTTCTAATTTTTGGCATGAGGCTCAACGGTTTCAACTTTTGCTTCAACATACATTCAACAAAGTTGAAAGGATGTTGGGCAAATGTTGGAAGCAAAACTACAGCTTCCGAAGAAAAAGGTCAAGATTTTGAAATCTGTGAAATTAAAGCAACAGGATGCCTCTTCTGAAGTGTTAGTCACTGCAACTGATGTAAAATGTAATTTTACCTAACAAATAAATGCAAATCAGGGAAAATGCTAAATACAGTGACCGAGCTCCTGGAGGGGAGACTGAAAACTAGACATTTCAAAGGCCTTCTTCTCAAAATCTAGCTGTACGGCCAAGGTTAAAATGTTGGCAATTAGTAAAAAATATGGAGATGAAACCGTCAACATTTTTTTTTTAAAGATCTATCAGACACTTTTTCAGTTATTATCAAAATACAACGAAACAAGCAAGGTGACACAAACACCAACCCAGTGTGGCCAACACATCGGGCATGCCATGCTGATGAGGCCCAGCAAGGCCGAAACAGCTGTACATGGCTGCTAATTGATTAGGTCAAATGGTTGTGCGCATGTGTGATATGTTGGTTTTTTTTTTTTTTTTGATATGTTGGTTTTTCAGGTTTTTCGTTGTATTATCAAAACAGACCAAAATCGACGTTTTTGCCATTTGCGAAAAACCTGTCTGGCAGATTAACTATTTTTTTCTATACATGATTATTTTTCTCGCTAAGGAAATCCTGAAGGTGAGGTCATACGGCTAGTTACTTTTTCAGTTCCCCCTCCAGGAGCTCGGTCCCTATATTTAGCATTTCCAATGATTTGCATTTATTTGTTAGTGGCATGTCTATTGCGGGGGTGGGGGGGAGGGGTGGAGATGAGGTGAAAGGGGTGAAGGGTGAGGAGTGGGGGGTTGGGGGTGAAGGCTACTATTGCTGAAACAACTCAAACCTTTACAAAAATGCTAACCTTGCTGGGCTTAGTTATCATCTAAAGCATAGTGTTTAGGCCTAAGGTTAGCATTTTTGTAAAGGTTTGTGTTGTTTCAGCTATAGTACCCTTCAACCCCTAACCCTACCCCCACCCCTCAGCCCCTTCCCCTTACTTCTCACCCCGTTCCCCTCACCCCCCTACCCCTCACCCCCGGAATAGTCATGCCGTTTGTTAAGTAAAAATTGCATTTTACATCAATTGCAGTGACTTCAGAATGGCCATTCTGTTGCTTTAATTCGCAATTTCAAAATCTTGATCTTTTTCTTCGGAAACTATAGTAAGCCACCTTAAATAGGCCTTAACCCAAGAGGTCCTGAGTTCGATTCCCGGATCTCGCATCCTTGTTTCAACTTCTTTCCTTTCCGTGTAGCTAAGTAGCTTTAAATAACCGTAAAACGGAGCACTGATGGAGAGGGGGGAGTAAAATGAGCGCACCATCGACGTCAGGTTTGTCAGTTGAATTACTGTTACGAGTTATCGACGTTAAATATGGTTACTTTACTTTACTTTTCATATTCACGTTTGGCGTTTGCCGCCAAACACGAAGCTTCATCTCTCTATGGTGAAGTGAAGCCAATTAGAAAGGCATCGTGTGAAAGGTTGCAGTGGTCGTCGAATGACCTCGAATCAAAACATAAATATTTGTTGGGTGTAACGAAACAATTTTGTTACAATGCACAGTTTCAGTTATTTACCTTTGCAGTTACGTTGAAATTCCTCAAGTTGACTTGGCCTTTAGATCGATTCCGTGTTAACCTTGGAGAACACTCTGACGTCGTGCCATATCTTGTTTGGAGGCATTCTTTCCCGAATTTATTCAAATGAAAATGAGGTCGCTGTTTGCCAAGCCACGACCTTGTGTTTGAAGACATTTGAGGAATGTTATTTACGCCCAGTTTGAAACAAATCTGACAGTAGCTGTTTCGTAACAATGGACGGTTTATGATCAATTTTACTGGAGAGAAAAGATTACTTATTCTTAATTAAAAGGATCTTTGTGAACCGTGAAAGTATTCAAAGACCACGGAAAGTTAACTAATAATTCAGAGAGCAAAGAAAATACTTTTCTGCTTGACAGATACTACCCGTTTCGGAGTTCAAATTAGAAGTTGAAACTTGTGCTTTACACATATGTAAAGACGGTGACCTACCCTTAGAGATGCCATCAAGTTAACATGTTTTGATAGGTGTGATTGCGTTGTAATCGGACTATTAGCTGTCAAAGGTCATTTAATTAAGTGACTGTGTGTGTTTAACCGTCTTCCGAAATAAGAATACATGGAATAGATCTGAAGTTAGAAATCCTTCGTTTTTACGGAGATTCACATAAAAAGTGTCAAACACCTGCTAAAATGCTATTTTAAACATATCTTTATTATCCTTGCATGTTGGTTCAAAACGCCAGACATACCGTTTTAATTCATCACTCCACGGGAATAGGGTCAATCGAACGCGCCCTAAACTTCACCCAAATGCTTCCAATGAGGAAATGTTGTCCCCCAAGTCCAGAAGGTTCATAGGTTTATGAGTGCTGTAATCTCACTATACAAAACTTCATGTATTTTACGATTACACAGGTAGCTCAATTTGCTTGCAGCAAAGATAAACACCTTGTGGCCAATATAGACTGGATTATAGTTTAATATCTTTCTAAAAATATTCGAAAGTACCCGTTCTTAAAGTGACAAATTCAAAAGAAAAGCTGTTGGGTTAAGCTGTGATCAGTTTTATGAGTTACGTCGTAGCTACGGGAATTAAGTCCTTAAACCGTGTTAAACCCTGAAATATTAGCTCTTTGACCAAAGGCCTTTGAATAACAAGAACACGGTCACGTTAGTAGCTCTTGCGGTTTTGACACCCAGGAAGGATTACTTTCACTTCTAACTCCTGCCCGTTCGTAGGCCATTCGTCGCTCACTCCTACCCAAGAGGGTCGGGAAGAGGGAAGGCGTTTTGCCCATAATCCCTTGGGCGTGGCCGTGAGCAGAAAAAGAGAGCTGTATTTCTCGCCCGCGCCATCGTCTTTAAAAGGCCGGTTAAGGTGCTAAACGATAAAATCGCGGAATAGAACTGAAATCTGCGGCTGCCTCGTCAACGAGGACACAGAAAAAAGTAGCGTATTGAACAGAGCGCTCTGTCTTGCTGTTCAGCATCGTCCGTGGCCAATATTCATTTCCAGTTTAGATCGGCTGGTTTGAAGAGGTTTAGGGTTGTCTATCAGCGCTATTCTGAGCTGACCGCTGTTGTTCGTTACTGTAGTAGCTGCCATTCTAAGTCAGGCACTGTTTGTTTTGCTTAGTCTTTTGTTTAGGTAGAAAGTCAATCACCTACGAGATCTACTTTACGGCCAAAGTTTAACTGGTATTTTCGTGAAATCTGTTCAGCTGTCAACTTGCTGGAGTGATGATGTCTTTGTTGACGTTGACGAAGTTAGGTCAATGGGAGAACATGAGCAAGCAGTACATTCTATCGCTTCTACGTACGACGTACGTACGTACGAGCTTGTTGAGTGAATCGTGTTATCTCATGCAATCGGCCGTTTATCTCGATTGCATGACAATTATCACGGACTCAACAAGTGATAGAGAAGTATATAACGTCCCTGAAAAAAACACTTGAAATTGATATTGGCTCGAAAGCGTTGCAAGCCCACGTTTGATGAAGAATTTGATATGTGAAAGACGCAATGAAACTGACTATGATACTTAGTGGATATAAAATTGCAATTTTTCCTCCCGAAGGATAAAAAAGATATATATTTTTATTAAAAGAGCACAGGATTCAGTTCCTGGAGGCCTTCGTTTAAAATACCAGCTGTTTATCTAGGGAACGACAACATTGCCTCTTTGATGTGATGACAAAGGATCCTATTTTTCCTTTCAATGAAGTTTTCTTTCTTTTGCACAAACAATAGTAATGGCGGAAATGACGTCATCAAATAGATAAACATCTCGCCAATATAATTAAAAATTGTTTTGTTTTTTACCGAAGAGATGAACATCGTAAAGAATCATTCTTCAATCAATATATTCTTTTAAGTCCCTTTTGGTATCCATGTCAAGGCGGCTGTGTTAGCACCGAACTTAGCTTCCCGGCAGCTTTTAGGCTCCCTTAGTAAGCCCCGTGCAAATGGACGCAACATCCTTTTGCACACCTAGCTGTATGTTGTTTCGTGTTGTTGGGAGTTGTTGTGCGACGTTTGGAACTGGTCAAACTTTTGAACAAACAACTCCCAACATTTCTTTTGTTCCGTGATCGCCGAAGCGTAGCGCAACATTATTGGATCCCTTTGCGCGTGCATGACATATGGTCTCCATGAAAAAGTTGAAAACAAGATAGCAGCCTAATTTTGTAAGTTTACAATTTCTTGTGGATCGTATCCTCGCCATAATACACTGCACCTCCTTACATTTTTGGGATTTGTTGCGTCCACACCACAGAACTTAAGCTTACGAAAACACTTTTTTCTTTTTCAATTTTCAATCCATTTTCATCTTCTCCATCCTTAGTTAGGAATACAGGACAAAAAACACTTTGAGTGCAATAGTATGGTTTACGATTTCACGATTTCATATATTATTAGAGAAAACTTAACCCGTAGTAGTAAATCAGTCGTGCTGTTTAATTATGTACAAGTAGTAATCTCGGATTATTGAAGAGCGGCAGTTTGTTTGGCACCAAAGGAGAAAGGTAGGAAAAGACACAATTATATGGGACCTAAATTTGAGGATGTAAGCATGTACTGCTTCTTGACATGGTTTCAATAATTGATCGTTACGTAAAACCAGTAAAACAAGAAGTGCAGGGCGGCCGCGAGGTTAGGTTGCTTGCCTTGACATCCAGACATCCTGGGTTCAAGACTTGTTCCACACGTTAAATTTGATCCTTCTAGTTCCTAGTTCAACTTCTCAGCTGTACTTGTAAATAGCCAACTGGTTTGGGATTCTTGTTCTGTGGTTTTGTTAGGATTGTGTTTCATCGGCCCTGAAAAGTCCCTATGGGGCCGAGTAATCAATCAACGATGAATGTAAAGCCTAGACGCTCGATGCATCAGAAGTTCCCCCAGCGTGCGGCGCCGTTTTGAGTGTTTGTGTTCACGCGTGTCATCGGCGCCGAATATTCAACACGTTGAATAATTTTTTGGCACGAGTGAACATTTCCTCCAAGTGCGCGCAGTGAAAAGCTATCGCCTTACCATCTTACACCAAGACGCATACGTAGTATTGGAGATACGACAAATTAATATGGCGGCAAGTGGTGATTTGGTTGCTGAAGCAATGTTGGAAGACCAAATAAGCATATGCACCAGTCCACATTTAATGGTAGAAATTTTTATCTTCGGTTCAATCAACCTGTTTTTCCAAGTTTCTCCATGCACCACTGATTTATTGGAAAGATTTGTCAAATAACTCTCGATTCTTTATTCAGGACACCTTACGTTGTATAGACAAGGATAAGTTGGCCAAACATCAATTATTTGGTCTTCCAACAACCACTTGCCGCCATATTCATTCGTCGATCTCCATTCTCCAATACTACGCATGCGTTTTGGTGTAAGATCGTAAGGTGATAGCTTTTCACGCGCGCACACTTGGAGGAAATGTTCACTCGAGCCAAAAAATTATTCAGCATGTTGAATATTCGGTGCCGATAACACGCGTGAAACACTACCGCACACTGGGAAAACTTGCTTACGCCAACAGTCACGAGTAAAATTTTGCTAAGCTGATAGCTCTAAACGAAAAATATACCCATAAATACACGTGACTGTTGGTGACAGGGTTTTTGAAAAGGAGAATTTACCATAAAAATAAATATTTTTGCTCTCCATTGATACAAAAATAGTTTTTAGTCTTTATTGGAGAAAGGCCAAAGTGGCTTTGAGATCGGAAGACCTTGAGTTTTGGGTCGGCCGATTGGATGTCGCATTACCTTGCAGGAGGTCGTCAGTTCATATCACTCGGCTCAGAACATTTGTTGATTAGTTCTGGCGAGTCCATTTCCCAAGAGTAAGAATCTGGTATAGCTGTTGTCCCCAACAACGTCAAAAAAGTGTCTATCTTTAAACCAAGTTTTGCGGGAAAATAAACAATAGGCCAAATATTGTGTTCTTTGTGTACTGTATTTGCGTTATAATGTAGCATTCACATTTAAATGATATAGAAATACCTGGAACAAAGGGTTTGTTTTGGGTACGACATTGAGTCAGGTCTGTTGTTTATTTTTCCCAAAAACTTGGTTTAAAAATAGACAATTTTCTGACGCTGATGGGGACTGGGCCAATTTGGGTAAATCTTACTCTTGGATGATGAACTCTTGGTTCTTGAGGACTTTGAAAAAGAGTGGATCATGACAGATCGCGGAGTCCCCGATGTTGTGATAAACCTTTGTCATGGTAACTGGCTTCACGCTGTGTTTGCAAAACCTTGCCGTATTCGACGAAGGAAATAAAGACCAAATGCTCAGAACTTGAAAGTAATACTTGTACTCATTGCACCAAAAGAAACGGGTGCTATGTTACTGCATCACTGACATATCCTCTATGCTCACGCGGAGATAGAATACAGTGACCTTGTAAGACTTGTAAGTTTACTATCATTGGAGATTTGCTGTGCTTAGTGAAACTCAAGAAAACTAAAACATTTTCTTTTGGTTCGGTTAGGAACACTTAGTCGCTGGTCCATGAGTAAAAAACATGAATTTTCATCTGCTGTAATTGCGAAGTCATTCCGGCATTCTGCCATTCGATATTTCCGCCTTTAACGACAAGACTCGTGGCTCATAAGCATTCGGGGTTTTTTTCACCGCACATGGCTACTGTCATTCTTCAATAAGTCGATCTTTTCACAGTACTACCTATAAATTTACGAGTATTTTACCGATTTCTCCTATCTTCCGACTCTTTTAGTCTGTCTGCTTAGCTTCGGCGGGAAAAGAAACAACAGGAAAAGAATTATCGTCTGTCCAGATTATTTTTAGAGGGATTTATAGTAACTCAATAGCTGGGTGAAATCAGAGCGATCCCAAGAAAACATCTACTTTCGTGGGTTTGACGACCTTTGAAAACTTGGAATAGTTTATATGTTCAATTTCCATTTGGGGTTATTAACCGATGCTCCGTGCCCGAGGGGGCGTGGGGGGTAGTGTAAGCCAAAAATAACTACATGTCACTTTTGTAAATGAACACTGAATTTATCACGCGGCCTTCCCATCTGTGCAGTATGCATTTTTTGAACTTTTGACTCTTGTTTTTTTATTTTTATTTTTCTTCCCTGGTAGTCAGCTGTTGACCACTTCAATTTGCAACCACTTTATGGACTTCATCATTGTCAACGGACTTTAATACTTACCTCGTGTAGAGTTCGAAAAACACCGCAAACAAGATATCCATTTTGATGTAATCCGATTTCTTAACACTCACGAACTGAAAATCTCATTAGGACAGAGATAGTCAGAGACCAAATCCCCGGAAACAGATCTCGCTAACGGACTCTTATCCGCCGACCGTTTCTGTAGCTCTCACGTACTGTTTTGGGCCAACTCAAACGATATGAATAAGTAATTCCTCTCATCGTTCCATATTTTGCGCACTTCGCCATCAATATCTGCTATGTGCTTATTTTTTATATATATATATATATATTGGAAACAACACTTTGATTGCAAATTTATCTTTCGGAAGGTTTTCAATTTTCCGACTTCCTTTGCATCCACTTTACTTACTCACAAATTTAAAAAAAAATCAAACTTCCTTCGTGACATGTCCAAGTTCCAAAGGATAAATTTCCATAGTAAATCATTTGAACAAAATCACGTTTCTTGCATGTAAGGGATTGAGCGCCTTGAAGATCACGTTCCTTGTTAAAAGCGGCTGCATGTGCGGACCCCGCATTATTGGCTTAAGGTCGCTTAAAACATTAATTAATATATTGATAACCTGTAATTTCTGTCGTGTGGTTACTTCAAAGTCGATTTGAAAAGTTAACTTGAGCTGAGAGTGACCAGAATGTAAGTTCTCTTAACAATTTCAATAAACTTTCAGGTTGACAGGTATCGTTAATAAAGAGTATTATCAGCTATTCGTTTAACACCTGATGACCAGCCAGGATAGAATATTAGTTTGGAGAATGAAATTGTAAATCTTGAGTGTAAAAGAAGTAAATTAAAACCATTTTAATTTTTTGACTGTATATTGTCACAGAAATCTTTGGAAGCAAAGGCTGGTTTGATGTCGATATCAAGTCCCTTGAACATCTCAAGATGTGTTCCTATGAATGGGAAGAGTTGTCGCAATATCAACATTTTCATGTCACGTTCTCACATAAACTGGAAGTGCCTTTCCCTTCATACCTCTAATGTAATCACTATTACACTAGTAGATACTGGTCAGTCTAGTTAAAACTACAGAGCGACGGAATGATAACGTGTTTCAAGGTTCTAGAATTTATCGCTTCGGACTTTGTCTCGGTTCAAATAAAAAGCTTACGCTCCGCACTTGAAGAAGGCGTGAACACTCTGACTTCCACGTACTATTTCTTTCACCATTTTAACTTCTTAATGTTTTAAAATCATGGTTATCCAGTTCAATGCCAGAATTACCAGTCAGCAAATCTAGAATCACACCACACCCCTCTGAGCCAGACAATAACATGAAGGAAAGAATACTGCCGTGCAACGCGTGCAACGGAAAATTTTAGTCAGCTTGCCCCGTGACCGAACTTGTTATTCATTGAAAACATATTAGAATTGCAAATAAGCTCTTTGGAAATACAGGAATCAATGATAATAATCTGCTAGACAAAAGGGGGGAAATAAATACCAAAATAGATTATTCATGTGCACGCAGATGCAATGGAGGTTAAAAAACGCCCTTTTTGCAGCAAATTCACACGATGAAAGTTCACTCAATTTAAACCTTAAAGAACCCAACAAGGCTGAAAAGAAGCCTTAAATTCTTTGACCTTATAAATTATTTGGCTTCTCCTGATAGTATTGTCTCCAATGGGAACAGAGATATCCTAGGTGAAACAAACATGACTGATGAATTTTAATTTCTCTACACAAAGTGGAAAGAAGTTCTCGTGATCAAAGCGGATGGCGTGACAACACGCCACCTTGACGCCCCCACCAACGCCCATTTGTTATTGTTTCCGAAACCAATCAAAAGGCAGGATAATGTCATCCGAGAACATGCACGATATAAGAGGAAAACAACAAGGATTTTGCCAAATTTTAAGATTGATTCTGGCGTATTTTTAAGGAAACTGCACAATAAAGATACTTGAGAATTCAAAAGTGTTAAGAGTCGTTTGAAACTTGTCATTAGATTAACTGCTGATTTTGCAATGAATACGAAATTGGCAGAGGTGATTACAGTTCACATGTTCAACACGTGTACACCAACAAAGCAAGCACTCTCAAGCCATAGGAGTGGAAAACAACATGTCACGTTTCTCAGACTTATTTAAATATTCTAACCCACGGAAGTGAACTTCAGCAGTGAGTGAATGAGGAAAGAAAAGGTCTGCCGGAGCACAGTTCGAGGCCATTTAATCTCAGGCTAGCGAAGAAGTAAGGCAAGCTATCTGTTGCGAAGACGACCTCCAATTTCACACCTGTGCTATCGACTTACAGTCGTATCAGAAATTGACAAGAAATGGCGAGGCGTTTCAAGTCGGTAGAGCATTCCTTCCTCGCTGTCATGGAACAGTTTTTGCAAACGGTTGAGCTGATGGACAGCACTGTTTTAATACCCATGAAACTAATCGACTTGCCTGCGAAGGAATTAATGCCGCCAGCGAAAGGAAATACTACTAGCAATGCCTTTCTGCAAAACAACATGAACATGCGAGCATTCTATTTCATGGTAAAGGCGATGCGAATAAAATTATCACTCGGTTATGCCGCCAACGAAGAGAGTTTTGTTCCCCTCGAAAGGGAGATTCAGGATTCTTGTCACCGACTAAACCAGCTCGCATTGGTTGCAAGATACATCAAAACTTCGACTCTTAGTCTTGGTCCTTCGCACCATCTTCCGTCCTTTCAAGAGTTTCAAAACAGAGTCAAGTTTGACTCAGAAAGGTGTCTTCTTGGAGCGCTAAAAAAATTCGCCGATGAAGTCGATTCGTTGGAGAAATCGGTCCTGTTTCCTTGTCTTCTGAAAGATCACCATGTCAGCGAACAAATGCCCGCGTTCAACGAAGACGTCCAAACTCTTTTCGATGTTTTCAACTTGTTGAAGCAATTAAAAGCGGAACTGTTGTCGGGTTCGCAAGATTTTGAGCTGCCAGATTCCAAATTGCAGCAGAAACTGTCAGAGCTGTCTCAGACATTTGCCGAGTATACAGTGATGGCCAGGAATCTAACTGCTCGCTACGAGGAAGAGGTGAGGTGCTTCTGATTCCACAATCTTGTCTACGATTTGGATTTTGGCGCGATGACTCTATTATAACAGAAGAACTTGCGTTCCGTCTTGTACACTACATTTCAGGCTTATTTATATTTCTTCTTTGTATTTTGAGAATTCTGATTTTCGAAAAGAACATTGAAAATCATACCATATGGTATCTGTAAAATATTTTGTGTAATAGCTGTAAATAGTCAATGGAACTGGGCTTGTGATCCAATTTTGTGACAATTTTTTTGTAGTTAAGCGAGAGAGAATGTTAACACAAATTCAAATTTTTTTTCATGAGGACTTTAAACTCGGCCTGTATAAGATTACAAAGATTTGCTCCATTTTGGAGGCGGAAAGAAATTGTTCGTAATGAAAATAAAAAATATTGTTAAAAATAAAGATTTTTGTAAAGTAATCCATGCATGCATTCGTCTTAATTTGTTTTTCTTGGGGTGATTTGCATTTCTCCGTCTTGACTTAATCTTCTATTGTAGTCATTGCCGATTGTTTTGTGTTTTGTAACACCTAACCGCATTTTGTCATGAAAAACAAATCGGGACAAGTAGATGAGGGATCGGGC
>NC_090882.1:13109656-13127156 GCF_036669935.1 Montipora foliosa | reverse complement strand
TATTGTTCCGTTTTCTCCTCGAGTGGGTTATAGGTTATTAATGTAAATTAAAGAATCAAAATAAACGTCTCCTGCGGCGATAGACTCGAGAACATTTGTACCCGTAAACCAAATTACATTATTTTTATTAACAATTAATTAATCATCAATTTCTGAAATACTGATAATCATCTCAGGCTATACTATCTTGTCTTATTTTACTTTATTTTAGTTTATTTTTCAGAAATAGTTTTTAAAAAACGCAAAATATAGTAAAACTGGAAAATAAAGGGTTCTTACAATCAGATATTCACATCGCAGTGAACAGTAATATACGTGATTTCCATGTGTTGAATGTAAGGGGGAGGGGGGAAGGGGCAAACAACAATTCAGGCTTAAATCGCCCCACCCCTGCAAAAAATATATATATACAAAACAGTAACTCTGAGTTTTACATTTCGACATGAGTGTACGTTTTTGGCAGAGCTATAGCAGAACAGCCAAGCTATAGATTCCAGACTCGGTGTCATATGTGAGTTGAGTTTGTTGGATCTCTTCGATTTTCTGCACCGAGAGGTTTTTTCTCCGGGTTCACCGGTTTTCCCCCCTCATCGAAAACCAACATTTGAC
Organism: Montipora foliosa; assembly: GCF_036669935.1. NCBI lineage: Eukaryota > Metazoa > Cnidaria > Anthozoa > Scleractinia > Acroporidae > Montipora > Montipora foliosa. The sequence continues at coordinate 13,126,547 of NC_090882.1, read as the reverse complement.
TTGATTTACTTTGATTGTTAATTTCAGTTTACAGTGACCCCAATTAGTGCCAGAACGATGAGGCATTTAAATATTAATAAAGTTCCTTTCCTTTTTTGTACTTTACGCGTAGATTGGGGTTAAAGATAAAGTTAGCAGGCATTGAAAAGCGATGATTGATTTGGGAAAGTCGATACGGGAGGAAAAAAAGCACATGGGTGATTTTTCTGTCGTTTTCGTACCTTGTGCAAAATCACCCGACACAAGCACGCGAGGTCCTCTTGTTTGAACTTTTAGCACGTGAATTTGAAAAAAATTTTCACGTGAAAATAAAGCCAAAATGAATATGTGCATTCTTGTCCCCAAAGGTTTTTTTTTAATGATTCAGCACTGACGACAAGAATGACAGGTCTTAGCTTTCTTCTGCGCAGGCTCAGAATTCGGAACAATTTCTTTATCGATTGTCACTGTGACGACGACGGAAGACGGCACATAATTCGTAACAAGCCATAAGCTACAATAGGTCAACTCGAGAATTATAGAGGATTCGGTGCATTGTCACTCATATTTTTACAAGAGGTTTAAGGAAATGAAAACTCATCCCTTTAAAATGGGTCTGTCGAGGTACTTTGAGGCGAATTCGGGACGCGCAACACTCTTTTCTTAGTTCAGATTTTTTGTTTGTAACCCACCAAGTCTTGGTTACTAACCAGTAGCTTATGTAAGTGTAAGTAACGGAAGGCACTGTAAACCGGAAGTGACATAAACATAAGGAAATGGACCGTTTTCCATGTTTTCATATCTTTGTCGCTTAACCTGGGTTCCAGGGAGATTTTTACCCAAGATGCGACAAAACACTTAGCCACTGCGAAGCAAAGAAATCGCGTAGCGTTCTGTCGGACCTTTGATAATAAAATTGCTCTGGCACCCAGGGTATTTGTCGCAAAATAAAAATTGTTTAATTAAACATATTCCAGAAGTTTATGCACAATGAATCTGCGGTTTTTGGTAGCCATAGCACTATGTTCTCTCCAATCCTTGTCTGCCAAGTCAAATTATCGCGATTATCACCGAAAATAGAAACAAACCATTTACATGCGTTCTAGAAAAGGCCCAATTCTACAAGAGTTGACGACTGTGCAATCGCGGAACAAACTAGAAATCTCTTGCATCATTTTTATTCCAAGCGTGAAACTGGCTCATTGACCTTGGCGACATCACTCGTTTTTGACCGGCTGTTCAGTAAACGTTTTGTGATTACGTAACATTGAGGACGACGACGATGGCTACGAGAACGTTGTCTAAAATTATGATTTCACGTTATTGTGATAATTCATTTTGCGATTACTACAAGTCACTCGGCATGAAATTTGCGAAAGCGAAATTTGGTGAGAATGGTGTGGATATTCAGAGAGAAAATTGAAAATTTATCGTCAAGTGCTAACGTCTCTACATAACATCAAATTTGTTTAAACTCACTCGTTGTCAGGGAAGAGGATGGCATAGAAATGTACACAAATTTAAAGCGCAATTGCAGGGTCTTTTTACTCGTTACGCATTAAAAGTTGGCCATCTTTTCCATCCTGAACAATTCGGAATAATCGCGAACTGGAAGTAATATTTTCAGATGATTATTTTGTCGCCGTCGTCAGCTCCTTAATTGGTAGTTTTCACGTTACGTCATCGCCACTATGTTGGTGGACAAAAACAAAAGAACTCTCGTTAGCTTCTTTTGTTCGTCCACCAGCACTTGTAACGTTACACCAATGTACAAGAGATTGGCTGGAAACCACCAATAGGTCGCAATGGTTCAAATGGGTGACTTGATTTTCATGGTTGCAAGTTCAGTTTCATCAGTGAATCTTGATTTTACTTTGAAGTTCAAAACTCAGGGCCTTTTGGCCGGGTTGGCTCGGTTACTAAGATCTCGACATGAGAGGGCGGGATGGCTTGGTTGCCGAGATCACGGTAATCGGACTGAAAATTTTCTCCATATGAACTTGTTAGCCCTTCTACAATGTATTTTCGTGGTAAAAAGACATCAGTAAGAGTGAATTAGATAAGAGTGTTTGTGGACTTGCCCCTACGCGTAAGGTCACAAATGGACTTACTTTTAGATATACTCTAACAAGGGCCGCCACTTTGACCAATCAGGAAAAGCCACGTCACGCGTGACTGCTTCTGCCATGTTTTTTCAGGGTCCAGAGTTTTCAAGCAAGCAACAGTGGACAATGCTCCTGTAGGTAGGTGTACGTTGGATCAATTAGCTTGCTCTGATCGGCTTAATTACAAACTGAGAAACAATAATAAATAAAGATTTAGTAATATACTATATTTCGGCTGGCCAAACCAGCCTTCTTCAGGTACAATGAGAGTTTACATTGGATTGCTTCTATCTACATGTACGTATAGTAAATGAATGATGACGTCATACTGGATAAATGTGTTAAAGTATGGCAGTTACAGCTAATTTGAATTCAAATACTAAAAGAGTAACGGAAAAAATAACAGAAGATACTGGAAATAATAAACAGTGGCATCTAATATGTTTCTTAGCGGATATTTAGACCTTTGGGATCAAATTAAAAGGGCTTTCCTGGCCTTACGGATTGAGTCTATTGGAAAATAGTTTTACGATAGGAATTAATTGCATGTCGTTAGAAATGTTGTGGGGAGAAGAGAGAAAATGTTCTTTGCGTGCTACGTGCGCCATTAATTCCAACATAACCTGCGAAACTAAAAACCTTATCTACATGATTCAATGTGATGTAATGTACAGTGCATACGAGAAACTAAATGACGTTTTTAAAAAGGACCACTTTAATGAACACCGCTGCACTTTAGATAACCTTAACATCAAATAAAAACCCACTACATTCGCAGGACATTTTTCCTCTTCTCCCCACAACATTGTCTAACGACATGCAATTATTTCCTATCGAAAATTTTTTTCCAATAGATACACAATCTTTGAGGCCAGCCAAACCTTTTTAATTTCAAAAGGCAGGACAATTGATCCCCACGGTCTAAATATCCGCGAAGAAACATATTAGATTTCACTGTTTATTATTTCAGTCCAGTATCTCCTGTTATTTTTTCCGTTACTCTTTTAGTATTTGAATTCAAATTAGTTGTAACTGCCATATTTTATCACATTTTTCCAGTATTACGTCACCATCTATTTTCTATATACTGATATATATGAACATAGAAGCAACCCAACGTAAACTCTCATTGTATCGAAGACGGCCAGTTTGGCCAGCCGAAATATAGTAAATTACTAAACCAAATCTGCGTTGTATTGGCTCTTGCGCAAAATATTTTTTTTCAGGGACATGATAAAAATATAGACTCATTTTTGACTGTGCTGCGGAGTTCACCCATGCCATTCCCTCTTGACATTACCAAGTTTTTGCTTTTCTTTTCTTCGATGATGAAGCTTGGCATAGCTTCTTTTGATAAAGTTAACGCGAAGTTATCATAATTTTGAGGTTGCTTGAACAAAGAAAATCGGAGAAATTCTCATTGGGCTTTTTCGTTTATATCTGAACAGAAACCCTGTAACCGAGCCAGCCCCTTCAACCGGGATAGTGTGAATAGAAGAAGTGACGTGGTGCCGAGAAAAAAAGGTAATCAGTCTCCAGTCCCTGCCGAGTTAAAACCAGGCGCGGCTGCATGAAATCGGAAGAGAATTTTGTGAGTCACAGATACTGAAAACTCTTGACAGGCAAAACTTGCTTTTCTTACTTTTTAATCCTCTGGGAACATTTTGAAGAGTTTTAATAACAGAGATAATCAAAATGGCAGCCGTAGAAGGCTCGAGGATTCGAAGCATAGTCCAGGTAAATGTCGTAACAACGTTAAGAAAAGAGACATCTCTCTTTCGTAATACGCTAAAAGCTTATATATTAGCATTAACGATCATATTTTTGTTGTTATTTTGAAAAAGCCCGTCCGTCATTCAAATTCACCGATCGCTGGCCCTGCACGGTCGAGATCGCGTTCAAGATCGCCGGAAGATCGTCGGTAAGTCCATATAATTTTGCTAAAGACGAAATATATAAATCAAGCCTGAGTACTCGTTATCACATTGCTAGAAAAGCTCTGGTAGTTCAGCAATCTTAAATCGTGTCTAATGGAGCAACCATAGAAAACTGGTGGGTTTCAGCAGAAACCCACATTTACCTAGACAGAGATATTTACATGCAGGAATGTAAATATGTTTGGCGGCTTGCATTGGTCACTTATGAAGTATCCTCCATTGATGAGTAAAATCGTCTAGCGTTGGACAGGGTGAAATCTATAAGGCTTAAGTATCACTCTCAGGACTGAAAGGTTATTAGGGGACATAGATGTTGTTAACCCATTCATCCCTGAAGAGATCCCCATTGACGAGTAAAATCGTCTGGCATTAGACAGAGTAAAATCTATAAGTGTCACTCTTAGGAGGGAGAGGGTTAAAGAGAACATAGTTTTTGAGTGGATCTTGATGTTGTTAACCCATTCATCCCTGAAGAGATCCCCATTGACGAGTAAAATCGTCTGGCATTAGGCAGAGTAAAATATATAAGTGCCACTCTTAGGAGGGAGAGGGTTTTAAAGGGGACATGGTTTTTCAGTGGATCTAGATGTTGGTTTTTCAGTGGACCTAGATGTTGTTAAAGGGGACATAGTTTTTAAGTGGATCTAGATGTTGGTTTTTCAGTGGATCTAGATGTTGTTAACCCATTCATCCCGGAAGAGGTCCCCATTGACCAGTAAAATCGTCTGGCGTTAAACAGAGTAAAATATCTAAGTATCACTCTTAGGAGGGAGAGGGTTAAAGGGGACATAGTTTTTAAGTTGACCCAGATGTTGTTAGCCCACTCATGCCTCAGAAGCAACCCTCCTGACCAATCACCTGGAGTAAAATCGTCTGTCATTACATAGACAGAGTAGAATCTATAAGTATCGCTCTCAGAATGTAAGCTGTTATTTTTGGCTCACAGTTGAGCGTGAGGAACTTTGGTCTCTTTCTGCAGAAAACGCAGTAGAGCTGACAAGGAGAATAGAAGAGGTGATTATAATGAGGATCACAGAAGACACCACAGGAGAACACGACGGAGTGATAGTGACGATGACAGTACTACTTATCATAGGAGAGATCATCGCATTGAACATGAGCGAGACAGGAGGCATAGACCTCATGATGATCACTATGAGAGAAAAACAGTTCAAAGGAAAAGAGAAAGAGATAAATCAGACAGAAGGCGGCGAGACACTCCATCTGATGATGAAAGAGAACACAGGGGAAGAAAGCAAAGCCCAGTAGAGAAACAAGGCACTGAAATAGTTGCAAAAGGAGCAGGAGAGAAAGATGGTAACACAGATGAGAGTTCAGCTCCTGTAAAAAAGAAGGTGGATCCAAACAACCCTCTCCTTACAAAAACAGGTATGTTAGTGTGATGTTTGGCTGGGCTAACACCCACATGCACGTTTGTTAAATAAGTGAGGAGAAAGTGCTGCCTTCGTTTGTAATCACCTCTTTAAATGTTTGTGCTGGCTGTAGTCTTTTTGGATAATTATTTTAGTTAAATGCTCATTTAACTACAGTAAGTTACCCACCATGAGTGTCATCGCTTATACTGTAGCAGTCATCGTTTCTCTTGGGTGGCCTTCAGTCAAGCTGTCAGCGCTCAGACTCATATGTGCAGGCTCTTATGGATTGTCGTGGTTTTTTGTCAGCCAGGTTTTCATGAGTTTTTCTCAAGCGTTTGGAGTGGTTTTCATTGTTAGTTTTTGAGCTTTTCCCAACCCCACCCTACTTAGTCCATCAGTGTTATGGGTGCCTGGAATGGGGCTCATGGCTGGGTTGCAGGGATTTGCCAGCCGTGGGAGTTGTTTTTTATCTCGGTGCTGGCTTTGCCGCAAGGGAAGCCCCTGGATACTCCAGGCACCCACCTCCCATTTTAGTGAGCCAGCTGGTTAAAAGGCGATAAACTGTTAGGCCTGTTGTCACAACCTTCAATGTTCATACACCTTTAACTCTCTTGGGACAGTAAAGAAAAACAACAACCATTCCTTTATTTTGCCACAATGAACACAGGATACTTATTAAACTAATTTTATAAAACTGAAACAGGCAAAAGAACTACATGTACTCACAGTACATCTATAGCGCTTTTGATGCGGGCTTGAATGTTGAGAGAACTTTTTCCGAAAACCTAGAACCCACAATACTCGTCACAAATCATTGAAACAGACACCGTTTCTCTCAAATTTTCTAGAAAAATCCTGAGATTTCTACTTGACACTGTTTTTCCACCTGAAATGTGCCTTCTCCCTCCCCAATGTTGAGCCACGTGTGTTTTGAAGCACTGAGACCACGGTGATACCCAAATCAACATTGGGGAAGGGGAAACAGACACAAGTGTTTCAAGATTTTTGACGAGTATTGCATTCTTTACTCACAGAACAAGTACAAAGAAAGGAGAATAAATCGCTCCATATGACCTTTTTGGGAGTTGCATTGATAGCATGAGAACATGTAGACATGTAGATGATAAAAATCAAATTTTAGGTGAGAAGCATTCCTTGTGGAATTACTCTGTGGGTGTCCATTATTTTGCAACATACATGTACATGTATGATTCGTTATCTACAACACAATTATAATAAAGTAGTCAATGCTGATTGGTTTCTGTTTTTATTCAAAAGGAATACTGTTTGCACTTCTTTAATTTTTGTCCAGGCGGTGCATATATTCCACCAGCCCGACTGAAAATGATGCAGGAGAGTATTGAAGACAAGAGCAGGTAATCAGATTTTTATTGATGGAGGGGACCCCTTAACCCATGGACACTTCAAATGCCCTAGGATGCCCCCAGTTGATCTGGTGTTAGAAAGAGTAAAATCTGTTAGAATGTAAGTCTCAGTCTGGGGATCAATGGGGTAAAGGAGGGGACATAAGTTTTGACTACTCAAACCCATTGACACCTCTAATGCCCTAGGACACCCCCAGTTGACGAGTAAAATCATCTGACTTGTGTTAGAGTAAAATCTGTTATAATACGTCTCACTCCCAGGGATCAATGGGTTAACATAGAATGTTCTGCATCTAATGCTAAGAGGTTCATCTGAATTCAATTTAACTTGCATCAGTTACTGTTATAATAATGACATGGTTGCACGCACTTCTTTGTGGTAGACATTAAAAACACTTTGTACGACTATAATGAGGGAAGCATAAATTATGTTACTGCTGAGGACTGTATTCTGCCATATGGTCCTGTCATACTGTCATAGGTGGAATAAGATGCATGTTGATTTTCCTTGTGGGAGAAAAACCAGTGACATGCGAGAAAAACCCTTAAAGCAGCAATGACAATCAACAATAACCAGTATATAAATTGTGTCGGCATTGGTACATAATTTGTAGGAGGCTGCATCTCCCTGCTGCCTGCGAACCTTTTAACACAGGGTATTCTTATTCTCATCTTGTTATGACCCCATGCATCAGCACTAAACTGGAGCAGCCAGAACCAATGTATATTGCAGCTTGTACAATGTACATGTAGCGGTATTGCTGGTCAATAAATAATCAACAAGGCTCCAAACACAGCTGTACAGAAGCATGTTTATCCCACCACATGCATTCTGTTGTCAAGTGTGGGTGGAGTGGCAAATACGGTAGATGTTGCTTAAGAATTTAGGCATCATTTATTTTTAATTTCAGTGAAGCTTATCAGCGACTTAGTTGGGAAGCTCTGAAGAAAAGCATTAATGGTCTTGTCAATAAGGTTTGCTAAATATCATCCACACTAATGGAACTATTTTATCATATTTCATTACTGATGTAATTATTGCATTTTTCATTTCTTGGATTCTTTGAAAGATCAAGGGATTCTGAATGTGTTGAGTGAAATGCAGACCTCTGCAGTCGTTGGGACCACCCTAATCCTCCAGAAGGCACTAAGTCTGTAACCCCAGCTCCGAGGCTGAGACACCTGCAGAGTTTGGATACTACATGTATCTCCTCACGGGTTGTTCTGTTCACAGGAAGTCGAGGGATTATAATAATTATGGCTTCTACATTAACTGCATCAGACTAATTATAGAGAGTAGCGAACATGTACACATGAACAGAATACAGTTTTCTGTTGGGTGCCAGCTCTGCACCAAGGCGTGGGATTGCAGAAAACCACCTTGCATCTCATTTGCACAGTCTCAATCAAAGTTAGAGTACTGTCATTGTATCATTCCTTGTGCCTTTAAATTTAACTGAATTGATTTTCTGCAGTTCAGTCCACCTCTGTGAATTGTAGCTTAACATCAGAAAATTCTACATGTACAGTGTATCTTACACATTCCATTTTTTGTTTATCAATTTTTTTTTGTTTAACCCCAGGTTAACACATCAAACATCGGTAATATTGTTAGGGAGCTTTTTCAAGAAAATATTGTGCGAGGAAGGTATGGATTAATATCATTATAATAATAATTGTAAGAGTACTGTAATTCTGCTTTAAGATGGTGTCTTAAACAGTAAATTATCCTCTTTTCGACATATGAGGCTACATAGCCTCATTGAAAACTTTCAAAAGGTACATACGACCCCAACACCTTCCAATCAAGTCCTACTGTTTTAGAGGCATTGAAGCCCACTGGTTAGAACGCTTACCTTGAGATCTGGAGCTCCAGGGTTCAAGACCTGTTCTGACCAATAGGTGAATTAATTTTGTTCCTGGTAGTCCTTGGTTCAATGTCTTGGCTGCACTTTTAGCTAACTTGTAAAACTTGCCTCTGACCAACTGGTATTCTTAACATTTGTTGTTGTTATTGTGTTCTCACTGTTGTTTCATTGATTGTGTTTCAATGGCCCTGAAAAGTCCCTATATAATTATAATAAGTATGCATTGTATTGTACAGTGTATCATTTAATTTCAGTGCTCAATAACAGAGAAATCAGTTTGAACCCAATTTATTTAGAGTTTAAAATTTATGTGACATAATGGGCTAAATCTTGCTCAAACGCTATGATTCCAGATAATTATACATGCAAATTAGATAAGGACTGGTTATGGGTAGAGTGTTAAGATTTCAGCTGGTTTCTGGTTCAAAGGACACTCACCTGTAACATTTCTGAGACACTGAATACTTATTAAATAATGCTTCTTATATTTATTGAATTGGAGCTTAATTTCTAGGTTTAGTTAAACAATATTCATTTTTCACCCTTGAAATGTTTCACAGAGGTGTGCTTTGCCAGTCTATTATCCGAGCCCAGGCTGCCTCACCAACATTTACTCATGTGTATGCGGCACTTGTGGCTATTCTGAATACAAAGGTTTGTTTAGATTTCACTACCGGTACTTTATTGTCTTGAGCTATTACTGGGTACACATTTTAAACGTTTTAGGTAAATCCAGACTTGTCTAATTATAGTTTTCTCTTTCACAGCTTTAATTGTTTTCAAATCAGTCACTGTTTAAATGCCAATTGTATTGAATTTCAGGTCATGTACATTATTATAAGTTATTTTGGAAATCATGCCCTTTTTTCATGATAAAATGCTTATTTTTCATTTATTTGCCATGAGATTTTAACCTGTGAAATTTTCACTAAGAAAAGTTTATTTAACATTTTTGCAGTTCCCAAAAAATGGAGAACTACTTCTTCGTCGATTAATCCTGCAATTTCGACGAGCATACAGGAGGAATGATAAGGTATGTAAATGTAATAACAGTTGAGTATTATTTTTTGAAAACTCAATATTGCTCATTTACATGTACCTCTCATGTCATATTTCTAAATTAGTAAATTCTCAACCTTAGCAATGTTTTCATTGTTTCGCTACATCAGGCAGGCATCCTCGTATGGAAAATGAATGTGTGAAACAACGTTTTTTTGGGAAAGCTATTTTTTTCTCATTGAAGTGCCTCTTATGGAACAAGATTGGTTATACACTGTATATGTAGCCAGAACTCTTGGCACTATACACTCACTGCTTGTTTTGTACCACTTCTTATAACGTAAAGGTTCATGTAAATTAATAGTAATTTTTTTCTACTCATATAGAAAAACTGACTAAGAGTCTGCCTCATCAAAGCAAATCTGGAGAGAAAAAGTCACATTTACTTGTCCATGGTTTTGAGTTGATCCCTTTATCCTTAAAAAAAATAACAGCTTCAAAAAAGATTACTGGTTTGTTTGAAAGAAGTGACAATAATATTGTTTTGGGTTTAACTCATGGTACTATAAGTCTATTGTTTTGTTGTCATTCTGTAGGCGACTTGTTTATCCTCTACAAGATTTATTGCACATTTAGTTAACCAACAAGTGGTAAGTATATGCACAGAATTAATTTTGTTAATAATTATACACAGAAGATTAGTGTATTACCAGTACTTAAGATTGCTTCAGTTAAGCCAAAAAGGATTTCTCATTAATTTAAAAGATAATTGACCTTAAAGAAGCAATTTGATTTAAGCACTTATAAAATGACACAAAAACCACAAAGAATTAAGACAGTTTGTGTCTCGTGAAAGTGACCATGAACTGATGTACTGGACAGTATTGCAAACCAAGAGGTATGGTTTGTATTTCAAATAAAACTCAAATTCAGATGATTTAACATACTCCGTCTGGTAATTTTGGGACTTGAAATCAGTTGTGAGGTTTAAATAATGTTTAGTCACAGTGATATCTTAGCACCTGTTTTCTAGTCTTTGGAATGTGATGATGGTGAAAGCTGCTTACTGAATTGCATTTTTTAAGTTATGATTTTTTGATGGTTTGTATTTCCAGGCTCATGAGATTTTAGCATTGGAAGTATTAACATTGCTGCTTCACAAACCCACTGATGATAGCGTGGAGGTTGCTGTGAGTAGAAAGAACCTCTCGTTGTACTCATTGCATACAGAAAGGAAACTTAAGATAACTACAAATTTACCTGAACATACACCCCCCTGTAATCAGAAAAATGTGTGTCTTTAGCGTGCAAAATTATCAATGTGGGGATTGTGCATCTCTTGGTAAATTTAAGCAAGCTGTGTCCCAGATTTTGAAGATAAATTGAAGCCACTCAGGACCATTCCAAAGGAATTTGCCTTTTTAAAAAATTTCTTGCTTTTAAGTGAAATGAGAAACAGGTCATCATTGGCTTGTACACTGTACATTTGTACTGTAGGTGTTCATTGATTTAAGTTGAAATTGTGAGAAGGGACCTTTTTTTCCTCATTCTGGTTACAGATTGGGTTTTTGAAGGAAGTTGGAATGAAGCTGACAGAAGTGTCTTCACGTGGTGTTCATGGTGTGTACAAGTCATGTATTTCCATTCTCTACATTTTCTATTCAGAAAAATTTATTTATTTAAAATTGCTTTAACTTAAACCTGTGATGGTGACATTTTCCATGCTGTCTGATTTGGGATTGACAGAAGTTATCTTATCTAAAGGGAAGGAGGAATGAGTTTGTTATGACACAAACAAGTTTCATTGCTTTCCTTATGTGTCATTATAATGCTACATGTACTGTAACTTGTTTGTATATGCATACAAAAAGTGATGATGATTGTATTAAAGGAAAGTCAACTCCAGCTTCACCTATTACAGTGTGCACTATATTCAAAGACCTGGTCACTGCAAACAACTTTAAATGGTCAATTTTTCATGGCACGGTATGACAGTAAATTGTTATTTACACTGTATTACCGGTCATTGTGGTGAATTTCATACCTGGTGAATAATAATAAGAATTATTTTTTGTAAGGAAATGGAAAAAGAGTTCTTTAGAAAAAAAATGACATTCACTTTAAATTATCATCCCGTTTGATTTTATACAGCTGTGTTTGAGAGACTGCGGAACATTCTTCACAGTGCAGAAATTGATAAGCGAGTACAGTACATGATTGAAGTGATGTTTGCTATCAGAAAAGATGGATTTAAGGTAGTTGCTTAATTTGCTTGTTTTCCTTCGTATGAAATACCATAGTTCAGCCATTGGCTGTTGCCTGGAGAAAAAGACATAATGTTAAAATTTTGTGTGAGCATTGTTGTGATAGACTATCATTGATGACTGACACCTTTAGAACTTAATTACAGAATTGTTTGGAAATTCGCATAGTCAGAGTCCTAGGCAGGATAAGCCTGAATTTCGGCTGCCTCCTTCAGTCGCTAAGGCACTTGGGGTGACTTAGCGAGCAACTCTTCTGCAACATTTGATTCCTGAACTGTCCCCCATTGACAAGTAAAGTCGTCTGGCATTAGAGCGCCTAACTTATCACAAGGACTTTTCTAACCATTGTATCACACTGCATTTCTTTTGGTAATAGGATCATCCTGCTGTGATTCAAGAGTTGGACCTTGTGGAGGAAGAAGATCAAATAACGCATTTACTGCGACTAGAAGAACAAGCCAAGGCTGAGGAAATTTTAAGTAAGTTCAAAGGGAATTGTCATTAATTTTTGTTGTTGCTATTATTATTATTATTGTTAGGGTCACTGCTTAAGGATGGTGCCTACTATATAATTGTTATTGCGCATATGCATCTTGAAATACTTGGATTTCCGATGGGTGGGGGGGGTAATTTTGCGAGGTTTAAAACGATGTGGAGAAAACAGAACTTTGCAAGTGCTTTTGATATCCAAAAGGAAAATTGGGTCTTCCAGAGATGTTCAAGTTTTTAAAATATGCAAATTAGCCAAGTGATGACATCATTAACTCATCGAATTTTCATCAAATACATGTACACTGTATGATGAGAAATGATATCTCAGCCAATTTGTATCAGAAATGTTCGATTATTTGCAGTACTATTCTAGTGGATGTGCTTCACAATATGAGTATACCATTTTTGTGACCATGGCAACATACTGGGCCCCAGACCTCCCTGATATTTAAGGCTTTGCTGGCCACCTATGGCATTCTACAGACAGTGTATTTTGATATTTGCCAATGGTGCCTTATCTGCATGATCCTGCAAGCATATAAATAAATTATGTTAGGTCGAGTTTGTGGCTTTGAGTGTTTTTCTAGCTCAAGATCACCAAAAATATTGAAATCAGGTCAGAGGGGACTGGAAAAGAGTGAGTTGCCATGGGAACCAATTTCTTTATAACCATAGGTGTGTTGCTGGTAGAACTACAGTGTATTAGCCCTCCAAGTTTCAATTATCTATTATATCAATGATATATTATAAAGATTCAGTTGGAAACAAAAGGCATCATCTCGAGGTTCTGGGGAATGAACTCATACAAATCCTTAAATTTATTCCCCAGAGCCTCGAGATGATGTCTTTTGTTTCGGACTGAATTTCAACATATCGAAATTGGTCTATTGACCGAGATAGCTCTATTTATATACTTAATGTTATATTGGGTTGAGAGAATGACACCATCAGTCCTCTCATTTGCATATTGTACACATTTTCAAACTTAAATATCTCCAGAACCAAGGCAGATATTTCCAAACAGTAAAAGGCATTTTAAATCTTTCCTGGAATTCTATGTGATAAACCTAGAAACTCAAGGGATAAATATTTGATCATAGTGCTTCAATTTGGAAAAGAACGCCATACATCGCTTTGTACGTTATTTTTTAAAGCTTTTTACAAATATTGTTGACTAATTATCTTTGAAATGTTTGTGGTTACCCCCAATTTTCTTTTTGGATTTCAATAACACTTGCTAAAATCTGCTTTCCCCTCATATTCACAAACCATGTATAATGTGCATGTACAATGTACCTTTGAATTACAGAACACCATCCTTTAAGGCATAATTATTATGTGCTTACAACAGACCAGCAGAGTTGAACTATATTTTTCAATCATACGTGTATGCTTTTTTATATCGTAAAAGTTTGTTCCATTATAATAATAATAATAATAGTAATAATAATAATAATAATAATTATTATTATTATTATTATTGTTGTTATTTTATTATTGATAAGATGTTGTTTCTTTTATGTTAGCCCCAAATTACCAAAGACTATCATTATTTTTGGTAGTCGATCATACTGCATGTCGTCTTCAAGTTGTTTGATGTTTTGTAAAGGAATTTGAATTTTCGCTCTGGCACAGAAGCTGTACCACATCCAGAGAAAAACCAGCTGCACTTGTCCTGGATCCCAAGTGGGCCTGTGTATCGAAAAGCCTCTTTATCGTAAAAACAGTTTTTTGAAAATTCTTATTGAGAGAGAAACAACACTTGGGCGTTCTAAAATTATTCCAATAATGTTCATTTATGTTTTTGTGAACAGATATCTTCAAGTTTGATCCTGATTTCTTAGCGAATGAAGATAAATACAAAGAAATTAGGCAAGGTCAGTTGCATAATTCTGGTAGTATCATTTAGTCAATAGTGAACTGAAATATGGATTATGATAAACTAATTCTAGGAAGTACCTGGTACATGGTAAACAGATTTTGTTGTTTTCCCAATGTTGTGTTTAAACATGCATAATTTTACTTGTAGTTTATAAACTACCAGTCATTTCACTATAAAGTAAACTACATGTAAAGTTACTGATCAAGTTAAAGGCAATCAAACCCAGGATAATTTGGTGGGGGGTGAGTGCCCTCACCACTTTCCCAGCCCAGCTATAGCTACTACCCTAGTTTTTCCTTTCATTTAATCAGACCAAGAACTCACTTGACAGGCTTGGGAATACAGATGGCATAAAACATAAGGAAGTGTGACCTGAGGTTTCGATGGATATTGTCTGATGTTATGCTCAAATGCATGTCTCCAGGATCATATGCACACTGATCTCAATAAGCATCATGAAGTTTCCATTGGCTCTTTAAGTGCCTATGTTGTCGGTCAAATCCGTTTTCAGGTTGTATCCATTTTTACCTACATTGTAGGTTAAATTGGTGATCCTCATTTTATCTATAGGTTGAATATTAAAGCAGCTATCAATCCTCCAAGAAGGACTGAAAACACCTCCACCTTCCCTCAAGCACTGTCTTACTAATCTCAACACATCATCTTAATGATTTATATTATCTTATCAGTTTCTGTATTCATTATGCAGTTATCTATATTACAACATAGTAAGAGATCAAAGAACTATACTGTGCACTCACTGGTACTCGAATTCGGATCCTCCAGATCTGTGGTCCTGCGTCTTCACCAATACACCACAACGACGAACATGCTTAACCCATCACAGTTCTTTAATTTCATTATTTACTTTTGTGTAATAAGTCAATTGATATTCATGTATCATAACCAAAACTAATCCTAACCTGACCCTAAGTTTCTCCAGGCTTAATTTAGACCCAAAAATTGTTTCTCCAATTCATCTGAGTGCGTATTCAGAACCAAGGTAAAATGAGGATCATCAGTTTAACCTGGGTAAAACGGATTCAATCTGAAAACGGATTTTACTGGCAACACCTACACATACAATGTATCATCCCAACAAACCTTTCCATTCTACTTATTCTCTTAGACTATTATTTTGTTGTTATACTACTTTTTAATTGAAAACTCACTTTTCTACGTGTAATCTCTTTGAAAGACAGGAAAAGTGGTTTTACTGTAGTTTGATCCATGACTAAGGAATGACAGGGATTGGGTTCAATACCAGGTTGAAATCACAAAATACTTTGCCTTCCTGTTGTCAAATGGACTCTCCCAATGAAAAGTAGTCTGTGAAGTCAACCTGTTATTAAACCCATTTCTCTTCCTTGCGTGGTTGTAGATAAAAATTAATTACAACTAGTTTTTCAGCTTTTAAGGATCCTCTAAAACAGTGACTTTGAAGGAGAGAGTTTGAAGAGGTTTCAAATGACTGTCGAAAGTAATTACGCCATTGCAATTGCTACGCTTTGTGATTGGTTTAAAAATCTCGCGCTAGTTTATCAAACAATGAGAAGGAAAACCAAAACCAATCGTGACTTGCGCGCATGATTTTTCCAGTGCTGTGAGCAAGTTACGTGGAATTACTACGAATTTGGATTGATTCATGGTGCTGTTTGCAGCTGCTGTGATTGGTCGAAGTACTTACTTTGGTATTAATTTGTTTTACGACACTCAATTAAAAACCGCTGCAGTGAACAAAGTAATTAGTTTTAGGCAAGTGCTGGCAAACATCACTCAGCAGTGTCTTGAAATATCAGCGATAAATGTCACAGTGTCCTCCAAAGTCCACTTTTGAAGTAAACATAGTATTTGCCCTTACCCTGAAAATAATAACTCCAATTTAACACTAACCTTATTAGCCTAACATGATGCTTCTTGATGGATATCAAAATTGAGCGTAAACAGTACCACTGAAAGATAAGCGAACCATCTAAATTGTTAACAACGAAGATTCAACTTGTTTGGAAAAAAACACCAATGCATATTTGCGGACCAGTTTCTTTTCAATGCATGTAGCCTTTGTTATTCATTTTGACGCCTTTAAAAATTGTGTTGTTGGTACATGACTGTATGTAAAAGGGCAACAAAGCTGAACTTTGCATAGCAAGATAACAAGACTGTTTATTTTATCAAATTACCTTTCAAACGCATCATTGGACCTTTTGTGATGCAATAAAATGCTTTGGAAGGCTGTTGCCTTTGGGTTCAATGCAAACGCAAACATGTTGAAACTCAAACGCAAACTAGTTGAAGACTAGCTTGAAATGCATTCCGTGGTTCACTTAATATTTATCTCTGAGTGGTACTTTATCTGATTACTCATCATCCAGGTTGTATAAAGTGAACTTAGTCGCTGGACAACTGAAATGTTTTTGCAAATAATGGAAGCTAATGCAGCTCATTGGACTTTGCTGATAATGGTGTTGTGTTTTAACCTTAACTGTGCTAATGGTCAGAGTCTGAAAAGACTTGAGGAAAAATTGCAACCTTTGTGTGACATGAAAACTCAGTTGGAAGAATTCTCCTGTATTGGCCCTGTCTCACGACACTGTGCGACTCTTT
>NC_090882.1:13097156-13099656 GCF_036669935.1 Montipora foliosa | reverse complement strand
GCTGTACTATTTGGGGTTTGTGTAAATGAAGTCAGTTCACATGAAGTCAGAGCAGAGCAAACCAAACATCAGGCCCCAGTTGTTTGAGGGGTGAACAGCACTACCAATAGATAACTCAATTGGTTTTACTAGTGTTTATCCGCTGGATAGCGTTATCCACCTTTTGAACAATCGAGGCCAGACTTGTAATTACAAGAGAAGACTGGAGTACCTTGAGAAAAACGTCTTGGACCATATAGTAGAGAGCCAATAAACTCAACCAACAGGACATTGAGTCCAGAAAGCAACACTGAGTCACATTGATGGCAGGTGATTTCTCTTGCCACTGCATCAACCCTCCCCACCTGCATGCACCAAAATGCATGCTGCATGTACAACATGATGTTTCAGTACTTTTGTGGCTTTGCCTTTGTCGTTACCAACACTCCTTGTCAAGCCTATTCTCCATCATATTGCTTTCAACCTCTCAGTCTGGGCATACATTTTTTGAAACTTGCTTAGACGTTTTGGGCTGTCAATTCCATTTGTAAACTGAACTACAACCCATGCAGCACCAGTGTCTTCTAATCAGGTATATGCAGCCTATTCCCCTTGCCAAAAGTTCTGGGTTGAGTAATACATTGTGGGATAGTTGGGGTCGGACAGTATCTTTGAGAAATTTGGTAAAACAGCCAACGGTTGAGGGTCTCAAATTTTCGAGCTAATGGGCATGCGCAGCAGTTTGAGGGTTCCTCTGCACGGTGTTCACTTAATTTTTAAGACGCAATGGAAGCGAATTTGCACCGTATTTCCGAGACCATCACGAGAATGAGAAAAAAACATTTTCGCCATATTGTTTTGTTTCCAAAAAATCCGCGCAGGCCTTGAATGAATATAACTGACCGAGGAAAAACTGTGTTCAGCCACCTGTACTGGGAGGCTTCATTAGTGGTGACGCCGTATCCCACAACCGCGCGTGGCCTTATTTTCGAATTCAACGTGGCATAAGCGAGGTTAGATCTCGTCGGGTCTACTTGAATCTTCATTCAGTAGCAGGAAATGTGGTAGACACGGAATGATCTGTTGAGTTTTGGCGATGGAAATACTGCAGGGAGTTTGGAAAAAAACACCTTCCCAGTCCTCCGAATTACGTCACCAGATCACCTGGTTAAACTTTGTTTGGATTTCTAAGCATAGTGTTGCATAATTCACCGACTGACTTTACTGAAATGTTTCTTTGAAAGTAAGACCCAGAGCTTTACACTTTCCATTTTTGCCACACAAGCACGAAATTTCAAGGTGTAGGAACGCATAAATGAAATATTTATTTTCCAAAATAAAAAGTTGTTCAAACACTGTACTAACTTCAGTGGAACAGAGCAACCAATTAAAGCCCAGTTACTAAGACTAACATTCAAACATTAAAATTGAACAATCTGACTAGAGACCCTCTATTCAAACATTTCAATTCGATGATTGAAATAGTCCGCCACAACAATTTGATCGTCACTCAGAACTGCTACTGAAAGTGGAGAATTGAACTCTCCTAACAGCCTCCCCTTTGTGCCAAACTTACCAACAAACTTACCATTCGGTGTTTCAATCACTTGTACTCTATGGTTGTCTCGATCACAGACAACAACATGACCTGATTTAGTTACTGACAAAAAACGAGGCGAATTGAACTCCCCATCCCCAACCCCATGCTTCCCAGACTTACACTGGCACTCCCCCTCCTTAGTGAATACTTTAATACAAAAATCATCGGTGTCTGACACAATGAGATCATCGTGCCACTGAATACAATGAGCAGGTAAAGCTAGAGAACCAGGCCCCCCTATTTTCTTTAGAAACTCGCCAGCTGGGGAAAAGATCTTGATAAATTTGTTACCCGAATCAGCAACGATGATATTGCCATCGGAATCTAAAGATAAACCCCAAGGATCCTTAAACTGGCTATCGAGGCTTCCTTCTCCACCAAACATGCTAACGTACCTCCCCTCCCCAGTAAATATTTGGATGCGCTGGTTTAACCTGTCTGCTACCAACACATTTCCAGCTTTATCGAAGCCTATTCCATGAGGATCATTAAATTCTCCCGGATCGCTACCATATCTGCCAAAGGACCTCTCAAAATTGCCCTTACTATTGAAGATTTGAACTTTGTGTTTGGATGTCACAGCAATTTCATCCTTGCTATTCACAGCAACCCCCATAGGAAACTCAAACATCCCATCACTCGAGCCTCGTTTTCCAAAGGATAAAACCGGTTTGACATTAAACAATTTAACTACAATCATAAAAGGGCTACCACGAACATGTTCCCTGTTAACCTTCACTGACAAATTACATTTACCTTCAACTTTGGGCGAATACCTAATGTTGTAGATACCGTTTTCGTTATCACTTATGTTAAAATGTGCGACGCATGTTTCCCCGCTCTCAGCTGTCATTTCTACTGCTACATTATCGAGCTTATTGTAATTCTGTTTCCCGAAGTAGTTTTTGGTGGTTAAGCGAA
>NC_090882.1:13079656-13082156 GCF_036669935.1 Montipora foliosa | reverse complement strand
CTGCCCAATGTAGTGAAGTTTTTAATCCAAGTCACATGTAAAATCGAAGTAAATATTTATTACTTCGGTCTAAGAAGAGACCCTCTATTCAAATATTTGAATTCGATGATTCGCAGAGTCCGCCACCACAATTTGACCATCACTCAGAATGGCTACAGAAAGCGGATAATTGAACTCTCCTAAGTTGTTGCCTCGTGTGCCAAACTTGCCAATAAACTTACCATTTGGAAGTTCAACCACTTGCACCTTATGATTGTCTCGATCACACACAATAACATGACCTGATTTAGTTACTGATAAAAACCGGGGCGAATTAAATTCCCCATCCCCTTTCCCTTGCTTGCCAAACTGGTACTTAAAGTCCCCCTCCTTAGTAAATACTTTGAGACTATTATCATCATGGTCTGATATAAGGAGGTTATCCCGCCACTCAACACAGTGAACAGGAAAAGAAAGAGATCCAGGCCCACCTATCTTCTTTAGAAACGTGCCATCAGGGGAGAAGATTTTAATGAAATTGTTATACGAGTCAGAAACGATAATATTACCATTGAAATCCAATGATAAACCCCAAGGGTCCTTGAGCTGAGTATCGAGGCTTCCTTCCCCACCAAACATGCTGATGTACATCCCCTCCCCAGTAAAAATTTGGATGCGATGGTTATGCTTGTCTGCTACTAAGACATTTCCATCTTTATCGAAGGCTACCCCAAAAGGATAATTAAATTCTCCTGGGTTGCTGCCTCTTCTGCCAAAGGATCTCACAAAATTTCCTTTATTATTGAAGATTTGAACTTTGTGGTTGGATGTCACCGCAATTTCATTTTTGCTATTCACAGCCACCCCCCGAGGATTCTCAAACCTCCCATCAACGGAGCCTCGTTTTCCAAATGATAATACAGGTTTGACATCAAACGATTTAACTACAATCCTAAAAGGGCTTCTACGAACATGTTCCCCGTTAACCTTAACTAATAAATTAAAATTACCTTCAACTTTGGGCCAATAGCTAATTTTATAGATTCCGTCTTTGTCGTCATTTACGTTAAAATTTGTGACGCATGCTACGCCGCGCTCATCTGTCATTTCTACCACTACATTATCCTGCTTATTGTAACAATGTATTCCTAAGTAGTTTATAGTGGTTAAGCGAAATTGAGCTTCCCGCCCAACAATTCCTTCATTTAGTCCTCTGCCTTCAGCGACAGATTCGCTTGCTTTTGTTTGGTGGCATGATTTCAAGAAGCCGAATTCTTCGCTGTTGTCAGTATCAAGTATCCTGTGATTTTCCACGAAAACTAAATCAAACAGGCCCACTCCTGTGTCAAGGGCAACTGGCTTAGATCGATCGAATTCTTCCAGAGTTTTCTTCAATGCTTTGCCAAGTTGAACCACTTCAACGCTTGTGCTTCGCGTTAAAAGTTTGTCAGCTTTTTCCAGCGCTGATTCAATGGCTTTTATTTCCTCCTGAACCGCAGTCCTCTTAGTTAATACAGTTTCGAGCGACTTTTTCGTTTCTTCTTTCAGTTCGGACAGGATAATTTCCTTTTTCGCCTGAATTGTTTCTCGGAATGTTTCGACCACATTGTCAGCAAAGCTTTCCACATCTTGTTCCATGTTTTCGCTTTGTTGAACGATACGAGCGTAGTCCTCGTTAAGTTGAGTGACTATGTTCATCTTTTCTTGTAAGTTATCGTTTTGCCTTTGCACAAGCGCTGTGATATCGATCATTTGGGCTTCGGCTTCTCCTGTAGTTAGTTTCACTTTATGACCTGAGTGATCCAAGATAACACAAGTTTGACAAACCGACTCTTCACAATTCTGGCAAAAAAACTTCAACTCTTCTCTCTCATGCTCTTCTCTTGGACAAAACACGGGTCTCTTTAATAATTCCTCATAGTCCTTGTCTTGAAAATCTTTCATAGCCAGAACACGGTGATCTTTGCAATAAAGTTGCATCACGTTGTGCGCTATCAAGCATTGCTCGCAATACAATATGCCACATTGAAAACAATACAAGGCATCTGAGCTTTTCTTGTAGCAGTTTCCGCATGTTACTTGTGCTTTGTTGCATTCTTTAATTTTAAGGGCATCGATCAACCCGTTCACGAAAAAGCTGATGGGAAGATCCTTAAGATCACCGCTTGCAGGAACTCTGCTAACTCCTTGGCACTTTGGACATCTCAACGTATTTTGACCGCCACTCGCTCGATGCCAGTTTGTCAAACAGTTCAGACAAAAACTGTGCAAACATGGAAGGTGTCTTGGATCTGTAAAAACGTCCTTACACACCAGACACGAGACGTGTTCTTGGAGATTATGGAGCAATTTTTCGATATCCATATTGTTTTTCGGCACGCCTTCGAGAATTAAGCATATTTTGTCGCATGTCTTACGATTAAAAGAATCTCGTGACATTTATTCCATGTTTAGCTTTTCTATGAATTATTGATGTGTTGACCAATCACAGTGCCCTCTTTTAAGAGCTTGTTACTGGGTT
>NC_090882.1:13069656-13072156 GCF_036669935.1 Montipora foliosa | reverse complement strand
AGAGCGTCGCACCGGTATCGCGAAGTCACGGGTTCAAACCCCGTTGAAGTCCTGAAATTTTCAGGCTTCTTTATCCGCAGTTCATATATGATCCATTTCATATATCATTCATCGTTAATTACCACCGTTTGCAATTTCACGTAACCCTAACAGTACGGATTTTTCAAATACGTCACAGTCCTCTTCTGAAGACTCTCTTGTAGTGACTGTCCCTGTTGTAGCTTCACAATCACTTTCTAAAGTTCCCGTCATAGCTTCTGTCGATAACATGAAACGTTGTACAGCTAAAATCGCGGCCGGTGCACAACACTAGCATACACAGATTCAAAAGCTTAACCTTTGTCATAATCCATGCAGCTATTTCAACGAAGAGCAAAACATCATGACCATTATACTAACTACACACCACGACGAAACAAACTAAAAAAATTGATACACGACTTATTTCTGTTGCCATTTGAACTTTTCTACGAAGGCCATGTCATTGCTCCAGGAATTAGTTTTCGTGTAGGCTCATGTTGCCTTTGACACACAATATGGTATCCGTTCTTTGTTGGGATTTTGTTCATTCTTGTCAACAGCTAAGTTCCTGCTTGTATAAGAATTAGTATTTGGCTTTTCATTTGCATACATTTCAAGCTATTTCAGCTACATTTGAGATCATTTGAGTTTCATTTGACTTCACATGCACATTAATTTGAGTTATCCTTGTATTTCTCTCAAAGTTCGCGGATCGAACCGTTCCCAAACTGACGCTCTTTATCTTTTAGTGCGGGTCTGCCGCGAACAGTGTGTGCTTTTGCATGCATTTCGAGCGTCCCAGGCTAGAAGCGATTCGCCATCATACAGAATAATAACCAGTTTTTCCAAAGTGACAATTCTGAGCAAATATGCCACAATCGATTGTGCAAAATTACATCAAATCCGAAGAGGGAGGTGTATTCTATTTGCACCAATGATGTAATGCTCTGCTTTAGCCAATTGTATTTGCTCTAAGTGATGTAATGCATTGCTTTAGCCAATTAAAATCCTGAACGTCATTTCAATTGGGCATTTTTCTGCACTTTCGAATTTCAAACCCATTATAAAACTAGGTATGCCTTGGATATCCCGAGTAAATTGTTAACTTCAGAGTAAGAGTAAAATATTGAGTGCAACTGGCTTGATGCACTATACTTTTGAAATATGTTGCATTGAAATACGCTGTGGGGCTGCCCAATGTAGTGAAGTTTTTAATCCAAGTCACGTGTAAAATCGAAGTAAATATTTATTACTTCGGTCTAAGAAGAGACCCTCTATTCAAATATTTGAATTCGATGATTCGCAGAGTCCGCCACCACAATTTGACCATCACTCAGAATGGCTACAGAAAGCGGATAATTGAACTCTCCTAAGTTGTTGCCTCGTGTGCCAAACTTGCCAATAAACTTACCATTTGGAAGTTCAACCACTTGCACCTTATGATTGTCTCGATCACACACAATAACATGACCTGATTTAGTTACTGATAAAAACCGGGGCGAATTAAATTCCCCATCCCCTTTCCCTTGCTTGCCAAACTGGTACTTAAAGTCCCCCTCCTTAGTAAATACTTTGAGACTATTATCATCATGGTCTGATATAAGGAGGTTATCCCGCCACTCAACACAGTGAACAGGAAAAGAGAGAGATCCAGGCCCACCTATCTTCTTTAGAAACGTGCCATCAGGGGAGAAGATTTTAATGAAATTGTTATACGAGTCAGAAACGATAATATTACCATTGAAATCCAATGATAAACCCCAAGGGTCCTTGAGCTGAGTATCGAGGCTTCCTTCCCCACCAAACATGCTGATGTACATCCCCTCCCCAGTAAAAATTTGGATGCGATGGTTATGCTTGTCTGCTACTAAGACATTTCCATCTTTATCGAAGGCTACCCCAAAAGGATAATTAAATTCTCCTGGGTTGCTGCCTCTTCTGCCAAAGGATCTCACAAAATTTCCTTTATTATTGAAGATTTGAACTTTGTGGTTGGATGTCACCGCAATTTCATTTTTGCTATTCACAGCCACCCCCCGAGGATTCTCAAACCTCCCATCAACGGAGCCTCGTTTTCCAAATGATAATACAGGTTTGACATCAAACGATTTAACTACAATCCTAAAAGGGCTTCTACGAACATGTTCCCTGTTAACCTTAACTAATAAATTAAAATTACCTTCAACTTTGGGCCAATAGCTAATTTTATAGATTCCGTCTTTGTCGTCATTTACGTTAAAATTTGTGACGCATGCTACGCCGCGCTCATCTGTCATTTCTACCACTACATTATCCTGCTTATTGTAACAATGTATTCCTAAATAGTTTATAGTGGTTAAGCGAAATTGAGCTTCACGCCCAACAATTCCTTCATTTAGTCCTCTTCCTTCAGCGACAGATTCGCTTGCTTTTGTTTGGTGGCATGATTTCAAGCAGCCGAATTCTTCGCTGTTGTCAGTATCAAGTATCCTGTGATTTT
>NC_090882.1:13057156-13059656 GCF_036669935.1 Montipora foliosa | reverse complement strand
TGCTGTCATGTCACGTGATATTATCACCCTTTAATAGTGCGCGTTATCATGTCGTATGATATCCTCTACAGTAAGTCATACGCACATTGTTTTAAGAGTCCGCCCCCCATCATATCGTATAATATTATTACCTCAAGTTAATTATCCACATACGAGTTACTTGCTAAGAAGCGTTTGCCATCAGGTCGCATAATATTTTACTTCTGCTTTCTAAATTACTGAAAGCCCATATTCTGATGCGCACATGCCATTAAATAGTAGCAAACTGCCATAAACATCTACTTACTCGTTTAAAAGTTGCTTTCTGATAAGCGCGCACAATTTTGTCGCATGATATTTTTACACCATACCCTCAAATCATTCACTTGAAGGAACGCGCGCACAACACCATGTATGACACCATTACTCTCTTCTTTACTTAACAGTAATATGCAGCGCACATAGACCATTTAATGATAAGTTCTTGTTACCATCGATCTTATTCGTATATTACTTATCTACTGACGCGCGCTTGCTGTAAAGTCATATGATTTTATGCCCCTCTTAATTAGTCATTGCTACTTCCCTTTACTGTCTAAATTACACAAAATTCTGATAAGCGTGCACAATTTTGTCGCATGATATTCTTACACCATACCCTCACATTATTCACTTGAAACCAACGCGCGCACAACACCATGTATGATACTATTACTCTCTTCTTACTTAACAGTAATATGCAGCGCACATAGACCATTTAATGATAAGTTCTTGTTACCATCGATCTTATTCGTATATTACTTATCTACTGACGCGCGCTTGCTGTAAAGTTATACGATTTTATGCTCCTCTTAATTAGTCATTGCTACTTCCCTTTACTGTCTAAATTACACAAAATTCTGATAAGCGTGCACAATTTTGTCGCATGATATTCTTACACCATACCCTCACATTATTCACTTGAAACCAACGCGCGCACAACACCATGTATGATACTATTACTCTCTTCTTACTTAACAGTAATATGCAGCGCACATAGACCATTTAATGATAAGTTCTTGTTACCATCGATCTTATTCGTATATTACTTATCTACTGATGCGCGCTTGCTGTAAAGTCATATGATTTTATGCTCCTCTTAATTAGTCATTGCTACTTCCCTTTACTGTCTAAATTACACAAAATTCTGATAAGCGTGCACAATTTTGTCGCATGATATTCTTACACCATACCCTCACATTATTCACTTGAAACCAACGCGCGCACAACACCATGTATGATACTATTACTCTCTTCTTACTTAACAGTAATATGCAGCGCACATAGACCATTTAATGATAAGTTCTTGTTACCATCGATCTTATTCGTATATTACTTATCTACTGACGCGCGCTTGCTGTAAAGTTATACGATTTTATGCCCCTCTTAATTAGTCATTGTTACTTCCCTTTACTGTCTAAATTCCACAAAAGCTGTGTGCGCACAGGACTCCATTTAATGCTAATAAGATATTACAAACACCTACTGATGAGCGCGCACAAGTATATCCTATGATATGTTTTTACATACGTAATTATTTACTCGCAACTCGTTAACCAACGTGCGCACACCATCATGACATGTGAAATTATGCTTTGCTTAAACGTTTTTGTAAGTTTTTAAAAAGCGCACACTATCATATCGTAATATGATTAGTTTTTGTGACCATCTACTCACTCATACGTAAGTTGATAAATAATGCAAGCACTCTGTCATTATTACCCCTCTATTTGTTTACTTTCAAACTGTGTGCTGACGCGGACAGTGAAATCTCTTTTGACATTATTGGCATCTAGTTATCCACATGCGCGTTTACCATCCCGCGTGATATTTCTAGTTACTTGTTATCAGAAGTATGCATCACGCGCAGGGCATTCAGCGATCACTTTTCGTGACCCTCTTTTTATTCGTATGCGGCTTGTCCTATGACGCGCGCGGTAACATATACGATATTAAGCCGCTTAAACTCTTTCCTAGAACCCCCCTGAGAATGATTCAAATGTAGAGCTCGTAGCTCCGCGTCCTTTTCATCGATCTCGCTGAAATTTGGCGTTTTTACTGGGAAGTTCCCAGTATATCTCGGATTTCTAGCTTTCATGACACCTACATGACGGTCCTTGCGAGTCAGGCAATTTGGGCCGAGCGAGGCGAAATATTTTAACCTTTTCAACCGATCGTCGAGCGCTTTTAATAACGTTTTTCGGCCAAAAAATTACACTACAGGCTTCGGAAAGGATAAAGAAAAGGATTGTGGGGCATTTGATGGAATTTCAAGCGTTAAAATCGCTGAAAAGGTAAGATTATTTTCAAAGCGTAAATTGCGTGTCTTCACCACGTGTTATTATTGTGCTTTCCCTCAAAATATTCGCCTGTTTTCGCTTTTGCTCGAACATATTTACCTTCATTACATGTCCAGTGAACAGTTTCATCCTCCGGAATGAATTTTCCGTCGAAAAATCGGTTATTTGTGTGGTTTTTGGCA
>NC_090882.1:13027156-13034656 GCF_036669935.1 Montipora foliosa | reverse complement strand
AAAATGATCAAATATTACTTGTTCAGTCTGATTTCATTTTTGTCAGTGACAAATTGTTGCCACTGTTTCTGATTTGTTCCTGATAAATCTATTTGTGACCCAGGCAATATGATTTTCCATTTCGTCATCTTTGTCATCCATGGTACCTGGAAAAAAAAACAGAACTTGCTTATTATATTCCATCACTGATTATTATTATTATTATTATTATTATTATTATTATTATTATTATTATTATTATTAATATCATTATCTGGAAATAATCGCTGTAAAAATGATCGAATATTGCTTGAAAATGATGATACCTAGACTAAACTTTTAATTTCTGAAGCTGCATGTAGCAGTTTGTGGTCAAGTCTGTCGCCCTTGTTCAGTCTGATTGCATTTCTGTCAGTGACAAATTGTCACCACTGTTTCTGATTTGTTCCTGATAAATCTATTTGTGACCCAGGCAATATGATTTTCCATTTCGTCATTTTTATGATCCATGGTACCTGGAAATAAAAACAGAACTCGCTTATTATATTCGATCACTGATTATTGTTATTATTATCATTATTATTATTATTATTATTATTATTATTATTATTATTATTATTATCATTACTATTATCATTATTATCATCATTATCTTTGAATAACCGCTGTAAAAATGATCGAATATTGCTTGAAAATGATGATACAGAGACTATACTTCTGCTTTCTAAAGCTGCATGTAGCAGTTTGTGGTTAGGTCTGTCGCCCTTGGTCAGTCTGATTTCATTTGTGTTAGTGACAAATCGTGGCCAGTGTTTATGACTTGTTCCTGAAAGATCTATTTCTGACCCAGGCAATATGATTTTGTATCAGTTACTGTAATCTTGGATTTTAAAAATAAAAGGAATCGCTGTAAACATTTAAAAGTTACTCACCTTCAATCGCTATGATGAACCTCTAATAGGCTATCCATACTGAAGAATACGAATACAACCTTAATTAAGTGGTTGATAGTAAGAGAGGAAAAGGAACATTTCAACATCATCTTTTCATCTACGTGGTTCCAACCTTTACTTCATTCCAAAGCCGGTTAATATATTATTGTCTCTTAGGGGTGCAGGGATGGCGCAGTGGGGAGAGCACTTGCCTCCCACCAATGTGGCCCGGGTTCGATTTCCGGACTCGGCGTCATATGTGGGATGAGTTTGTTGGTTCTCTACTCTGCACCGAGAGGTTTTCTCCGGGTACTCCGGTTTCCCCGCTCCTCAAAAACCAACATTTGACTTGATTTACTTTCATTGTTCATTTCCGTTTACAGTGTCCCCAATTAGCGCTCCAGCGCTAGAACAACTAGACACTTAAATAAAGTTCCTTTCCTTTCCTTTCCTTTTCTTGTGTTTTTAGCGTGTTCTGAAACGGCGGAGGTCTGGGTACAGGCAAGTCGGATGTCTCGATCATGTTATTTGATTCCATCTTCCATAGGTCTTTCACAGTCTCACTTTCCATCAATGTTTATTTGATACGTTATCAATTGTAAAACAATTTACATAATTTTGAAAAATGCCCTGAAAATATGATAGTTAAACGAAAACTGGAACATGCAATGACTAGAAGTCAACATTTTGTCATCTTTGTCATCCATGGTACCTGGAAATAAAAAAAGAACTGGCTTAGCTTATTATATTCAATCACTGATTATTATTATTATTATTATTATTATTATTATTATTATTACTATTATTATCATTACTATTATTATTATTAGCTATGAATAACCGCTGTAAAAATGATCAAATATTGCTTGTTCAGTCTGATTTCATTTGTGTCAGTGACAAATTGTCGCCACTGTTTCTGATTTGTTCCTGATAAATCTATTTGTGACCCAGGCAATATGATTTTCCATTTCATCATCTTTGTCATGCATGGTACCTGGAAATAAAAACAGAACTTGCTTATTATATTCGATTGATGATTATTATTATTATTATTATTATTATTATTATTATTATTATTATTATCATTACTATTATTATTATTATTATTATTATTATTATCATTATCTGTGAATAATCGCTGTAAAAATGATCGAATATTGCTTGAAAATGATGATACAGAGACTATACTTTTGCTTTCTGAAGCTGCATGTAGCAGTTTGTGGTCAAGTCTTTCGCCCTTGTTTAGTCTAATTTCATTTGTGTTAGTGACAAATCGTCGCCACTGTTTATGATTTGTTCCTGAAAAATTTATTTGTGACCCAGGCAATATGATTTTCCATCCGTTACTGTAATCTTGGGTTTTAAAAATAAAAGGAATCGCTGTAAACATTTAAAAGTTACTCACCTTTAATCGCTATGCTGAACCTCTAATAGGCTATCCATACTGAAGTATACGAATACAACCTTAATTAAGTGGTTGATAGTAAAAGAGGAAAAGGAACATTTCAACATCATCTTTTCATCTACGTGGTTCCAATCTTTACTTTGTTTCAAAGCCGGTTAATATATTATTGTCTCTTGTGTTTTCAGCATGTTCTGAAGTGGTGGAGGTCTGGGTACAGGGAAGTCTGATGTCTCGATTATGTTATTTGATTCTATTTTGCCAGTGGCGGAGGTCTGGGTACAGGCAAGTCTGATGTCTCGATTATGTTATTTGATTCTATCTTGCATAGGTCTTTCACAGTCTCACTTTCTTTCAACGTTTATTTGATACGTTATCAATCGTAAAACAATTTACATAATTTTGAGAAATGCCCTGAAAATATGATAGTGAAACAGAAACTGGAACATGCAATGACTAGAAGGCAACATTTTGTCATCTTTGTCATCCATGGTACCTGGAAATAAAAACAGAACTTAGTTATTATATTCAATCACTGATTATTATTATTATTATTATTATTATTATTATCATTATCATTACTATTATTATTATTAACTATGAATAACCACTGTAAAAATGATCAAATATTGCTTGTTCAGTCTGATTTCATTTGTGTCAGTGACAAATTGTCGCCACTGTTTCTGATTTGTTCCGGATAAATCTATTTGTGATCCAGGCAATATGATTTTCCATTTCGTCATCTTTGTCATCCATGGTACCTGGAAATAAAAACAGAAGTCGCTTATTATATTCGATCACTGACTATTATTATTATTATTATTATTATTATTATTATTACCATTATCTGTGAATAATCGCTGTAAAAATATCGAATATTGCTTGAAAATGATGATACAGAGACTATACTTTTGCTTTCTGAAGCTGCATGTAGCAGTTTGTGGTCAGGTCTGTCGCCCTTGGTCAGTCTGATTTCATTTGTGTTAGTGACAAATCGTGGCCAGTGTTTATGACTTGTTCCTGAAAGATCTATTTCTGACCCAGGCAATATGATTTTGTATCAGTTACTGTAATCTTGGATTTTAAAAATAAAAGGAATCGCTGTAAACATTTAAAAGTTACTCACCTTCAATCGCTATGATGAACCTCTAATAGGCTATCCATACTGAAGAATACGAATACAACCTTAATTAAGTGGTTGATAGTAAGAGAGGAAAAGGAACATTTCAACATCATCTTTTCATCTACGTGGTTCCAACCTTTACTTCATTCCAAAGCCGGTTAATATATTATTGTCTCTTAGGGGTGCAGGGATGGCGCAGTGGGGAGAGCACTTGCCTCCCACCAATGTGGCCCGGGTTCGATTCCCGGACTCGGCGTCATATGTGGGATGAGTTTGTTGGTTCTCTACTCTGCACCGAGAGGTTTTCTCCGGGTACTCCGGTTTCCCCTCTCCTCAAAAACCAACATTTGACTTGATTTACTTTCATTGTTCATTTCCGTTTACAGTGTCCCCAATTAGCGCTCCAGCGCTAGAACAACTAGACACTTAAATAAAGTTCCTTTCCTTTCCTTTCCTTTTCTTGTGTTTTTAGCGTGTTCTGAAACGGCGGAGGTCTGGGTACAGGCAAGTCGGATGTCTCGATCATGTTATTTGATTCCATCTTCCATAGGTCTTTCACAGTCTCACTTTCCATCAATGTTTATTTGATACGTTATCAATTGTAAAACAATTTACATAATTTTGAAAAATGCCCTGAAAATATGATAGTTAAACGAAAACTGGAACATGCAATGACTAGAAGTCAACATTTTGTCATCTTTGTCATCCATGGTACCTGGAAATAAAAAAAGAACTGGCTTAGCTTATTATATTCAATCACTGATTATTATTATTATTATTATTATTATTATTATTATTATTATTATTATTACTATTATTATCATTACTATTATTATTATTAGCTATGAATAACCGCTGTAAAAATGATCAAATATTGCTTGTTCAGTCTGATTTCATTTGTGTCAGTGACAAATTGTCGCCACTGTTTCTGATTTGTTCCTGATAAATCTATTTGTGACCCAGGCAATATGATTTTCCATTTCATCATCTTTGTCATGCATGGTACCTGGAAATAAAAACAGAACTTGCTTATTATATTCGATTGATGATTATTATTATTATTATTATTATTATTATTATTATTATTATCATTACTATTATTATTATTATTATTATTATTATCATTATCTGTGAATAATCGCTGTAAAAATGATCGAATATTGCTTGAAAATGATGATACAGAGACTATACTTTTGCTTTCTGAAGCTGCATGTAGCAGTTTGTGGTCAAGTCTTTCGCCCTTGTTTAGTCTAATTTCATTTGTGTTAGTGACAAATCGTCGCCACTGTTTATGATTTGTTCCTGAAAAATTTATTTGTGACCCAGGCAATATGATTTTCCATCCGTTACTGTAATCTTGGGTTTTAAAAATAAAAGGAATCGCTGTAAACATTTAAAAGTTACTCACCTTTAATCGCTATGCTGAACCTCTAATAGGCTATCCATACTGAAGTATACGAATACAACCTTAATTAAGTGGTTGATAGTAAAAGAGGAAAAGGAACATTTCAACATCATCTTTTCATCTACGTGGTTCCAATCTTTACTTTGTTTCAAAGCCGGTTAATATATTATTGTCTCTTGTGTTTTCAGCATGTTCTGAAGTGGTGGAGGTCTGGGTACAGGGAAGTCTGATGTCTCGATTATGTTATTTGATTCTATTTTGCCAGTGGCGGAGGTCTGGGTACAGGCAAGTCTGATGTCTCGATTATGTTATTTGATTCTATCTTGCATAGGTCTTTCACAGTCTCACTTTCTTTCAACGTTTATTTGATACGTTATCAATCGTAAAACAATTTACATAATTTTGAGAAATGCCCTGAAAATATGATAGTGAAACAGAAACTGGAACATGCAATGACTAGAAGGCAACATTTTGTCATCTTTGTCATCCATGGTACCTGGAAATAAAAACAGAACTTAGTTATTATATTCAATCACTGATTATTATTATTATTATTATTATTATTATCATTATCATTACTATTATTATTATTAACTATGAATAACCACTGTAAAAATGATCAAATATTGCTTGTTCAGTCTGATTTCATTTGTGTCAGTGACAAATTGTCGCCACTGTTTCTGATTTGTTCCGGATAAATCTATTTGTGATCCAGGCAATATGATTTTCCATTTCGTCATCTTTGTCATCCATGGTACCTGGAAATAAAAACAGAAGTCGCTTATTATATTCGATCACTGACTATTATTATTATTATTATTATTATTATTATTATTACCATTATCTGTGAATAATCGCTGTAAAAATATCGAATATTGCTTGAAAATGATGATACAGAGACTATACTTTTGCTTTCTGAAGCTGCATGTAGCAGTTTGTGGTCAAGTCTGTCGCCCTTGTTTAGTGTTATTTCATTTGTGTTAGTGACCAATCGTCGCCACTGTTCATGATTTGTTCCTGAAAAATCTATTTGTGACCCAGGCAACATGATTTTCCATCAGTTACTGTAATCTTGGATTTTAAAAATAAAAGGAATCGCTTTAAACATTTAAAAGTTACTCACCTTCAATCGCTATGCTGAACCTCTAATAGACTATCCATACTGAAGAATACGAATACAACCTTCATTAAGTGGTTGATATTAAAAGAGGAAAAGGAACATTTCAACCTCATTTTTTCATTTACGTGGTTCCAACCTTTACTTCGTTCCAAAGCCGGTTAACATATTATTGTCTCTTGTGTTTCAGCGTGTTCTGAAATGGCGGAGGTCTGGGTACAGGCAAGTCTGATGTCTCGATCATGTTATTACTCATTCTATCTTGCATAGGTCTTTCACAGTCTCACTTTCTTTCAACGTTTATTTGATACGTTATCAATTGTAAAACAATTTACATAATTTTGAAAAATCCTTTGAAATTATGATAGTGAAACAGAAACTGGAACATGCAATGACTAGAAGGCAACTTGTCATCCATGGTACCTGGAAATAAAAACAGAACTCGCTTATTATATTCAATCACTGATTATTATTATTATTATTATTATTAGTAGTAGTAGTAGTAGTAGTAGTAGTAGTAGTAGTAGTATTAGTATTAGTATTATTCTTATTATGATTACTATTATTATTATTATTAACTATGAATAACCGCTGTAAAAATGATCAAATATTGCTTGTTCAGTCTAATTTCGTTTGTGTCAGTGACAAATTGTCGCCACTGTTTCTGATTTGTTCCTGAAAAATCTATTTCTGACCCAGGGAAGATGATTTTCCATCAGTTACTGTAATCTTGGATTTTAAAAATAAAATTTTATATTCTTAATCCACTCATTTGGTTCCGCCAATAAGGTGGTTTCTGTTGAAAACCTTGGTCTAAATTTTGATTGCGGCGGTGTTAAAAGATTGTTTTCACTTAGATAACCACAAAATTTATTGAATACAACTCTTTGAATTAGTTTACTAACAACTGGTAGTTTAACTGAAATTGACCTGTAATTATTCAGATCAGCTTTGACACCGTCTTTAGAGAGTGGGAGAACTCTAGCATGCTTCCATTTGTCCTGTACAATTCCAGTAACAATGGAGAGATTGATTATGAAAGTCAAAGAAGAAGTGATTAGAGGTGCAGCTTCTTTCAAGAGGAGCATCGATATATTGTTAAGCCCACTTGCTTTGTTCAAAGGTAGCTTGTTGATGAGACTAAAAATTTCAGCACAGGTAGTACTGTTTGTTTTAGAATAAAGGTAGCCTCAGTGGGTTTGCTGTAATCTGTGCATTTTATGGGGGTATCAACAATCTCGGCGGCCAAGGTTGGCCCAATTGCTAAGAAATGTTTGTTCAAGATCTCACTGATATCTCGAGGTGATTCATAGGTGAGACTATTAAACTCTATTTCGTTTATTTTTTGTGGTTTTAGATTTATTCCCAAGCATAAAGTTGATTCCTTGCCAGGTGTTTCTAATATATCTAGAGTTACGGGTATCTTTGAAATACTTATTATTATAGTACGTTATTTTTGCTTTCTTGACATTACAATTAAAGTGGTACTACGACCAAAAAAAAATTTTGTTTTTCCTTTGGATTTCAAAACTATGTTAACTA
>NC_090882.1:13014656-13022156 GCF_036669935.1 Montipora foliosa | reverse complement strand
AATCTTTCCACGGATTCATTTTAAATGAGCAAGATTCGAAAGATACTGGAGTTCATTGAAAGGATTAAGTGCTGCCTTGGAGTGTATAATTTTCAAGAGTAATGAATCATGTTCCTTTTGGACGAGACAATACAAAATAACTCCAAATAAAGGCTAATCCCAAGTGACCAGTTTCTGGTACGTGCAGGAAGACCCGGAATGAGGCCGAGTATGAGAGCATCAAACAAGGTAATCCGTTGATGATATTTGTCACCATCTAGAATACATCAGAATAAAAGCTTTCTTTTTCATTTCTCTGTGTACAGAGTGATGATTTTATGTTCAAAGATTAGATGGCTCTATGATGTGTTCAACTTTAACGCATGGAAAAAAATTTTTATCGATCCGTGAAAAAACGTCACGGAAATAAGAAATAGTGTATTGTGATTCAGCATCTTTACGAGTAACTAACTTAGCTCAATGATGCCTGAATTTACACCGAGTAACATCTTGACGCTCATTGCAGGGTCTCTACTTTTATATTGAAAGAGCCCGGGTTTGACTTTTATCATTTACTCTTAATAGCATGAGAAAAGAGTTCTGGCTATTGAGAGTATTTCTGCTTAAATGCTAAGAACAACAAGAGAATTAAGCACTCACCTTGGACTTGAAATGCAGGTGCCAAGTACTGGTTTATCAGCAAATAAATCTGTTATACCCATTTATTCCCCAACACTTAGTTTTCAAACCAATTGGGAAACTGCAGAGTTGCACCAATTGACTTGTAGAACCAGTGTACAGAGTTTAAGCATGTAGTATCTGAATGGACCTAGGCTAGATCGCCCTAGTGGCAGAGAAAGTTCTGCCACTTGGCTGAGCCATCAGCAGACGACGCTGCAGTACGTCGCTGTAGTGGAATTAAGTAATACTTAAGTGAAAGATGCTTAGAATGCAAACAAAAAATTAACGGATACCTGCAGTGAATAAACAGAAAGGGTCAGAAACGTTGATTATCGAGAGAAAAATGGGGCCAAAATGTTGCGGGAAAGAAGCCTCAGGTCCATTGAGTGTTCAATTAAGGTGGCTCAAACCAGTTTCAACACTTGAAAGAAATGTTCTCATTGCAAGGATTAAAGTGCCCCTAACCCCAAAATATTTTTTTCACTAAAATGAATCTTTGCACCTGTTCGAAATGCATTGCGGCCATTTTTTCATTTTTCTAACAAATCCTGCCATTTTATAGGCTTGGAAAGTTGCAAAAATCCAAGCATCTTTGGTTCACGACCGAGTCAGAAGGGGAGTGGGTCTACGTCATCTTTGTAAACATGCATGCAAAGTAGATTGTGACGTCAAGTCAGGAATAGACCCACTACCCTTCTGACTTGGTCGTGAACAAAAGATGCTTGGATTTTCGCATCTTTCAAAGCCCATAAAATGGCAGGATTTGTTAGAAAAGGGAAAAAATTGCCGCAATGCGT
This sequence comes from Montipora foliosa, assembly GCF_036669935.1. NCBI lineage: Eukaryota > Metazoa > Cnidaria > Anthozoa > Scleractinia > Acroporidae > Montipora > Montipora foliosa. Next base: position 13,020,699 of record NC_090882.1, on the reverse strand, counting down.
TTCGAACAAGTGCAAAGATTCACTTAAGTGAAAAAAATATTTTGGGGTTAGGGGCACTTTAACACTACAACACTTTATCACTTAACAGTGATGTTATGGTACCATATCAAACACCAATTATTGCTAAAATAGATTTGGTCATTTTTGTGACAGGAAAGTTACCATGGTAACAGGAAAGCCCTGCAAAGATACCCCATATTTTGGCTTTAGCTCCTCATATCTCAAAAACGAAGTCGGTGACCCCCATTTTTTAATTTCTGAAATGTAATCAGCATGCCAAAAAAATTCTGTGGAGCAGATTCAGAGCCACCTTAAATAATTGAAAATTTAAGGTTGCTCTGAATCCGCTCCACAGATTTTTTTTAAACTTTGCAGAGAGTTTCATCTTCACTTGCTAATTACTTTTGTGCAATAAAAAATTGGGGTCACCAAGTTCGTTTATTCCCCAGAGCCTCGAGATGATGCCTTTTGTTTTGGACAGAATTTTAATATATCGAAATTGGTCTATCTATGGTTTACATGATACCATAAAATTGCTGTTACGTGATGAAGTGTTGTAGTTTCAATCCTTCTAATGACAAGGTCTCTTGAAAGTGTTGAAACAAGTATGAGCCGAAACATGTATGAGCCACCTTAGTTACCCACCCTCTAAAATATCCCATCCCCAATTAATAAACAAAGGTAAAATGGGTACGATACCAAGACCATACAGGTCTTCGACGGGACGTGGCGAATGGAACTTGCTGTCATCATTCATGGTAGCTTGGAGAGGCGATGCATCAGGTCATACAAGTCACAGAGATGTGTACAAGGAGGTACTGAAAGTGAAATGGTTCTATTTTACTGGGCAGAAAAAAAAGGTGGCTCTAAAACACAGGTCACATACCACAGGTCAAGACTAGGAGTCTCTACCCCAGTGATGAACAACTAGCCTGACCTGACCTGTGTTTTATACCCGCCCGAAACAAGCTTGAGTAAACACAATGGGAGATTTACAGTAAGAATCTTAACCTTGAAGGTAAAAAAAAAAAACTAGACCGCAAAGGAAGAGACGATTTAAATGCCTTTTCATCACTCATTTTTGAGCTGTTTTATTTTCGAGAGAGAAGAAACCTAACAAATTCTGCTTAAGTAGAATGCTGCAATAAAATGCGGTATGAATCATTTGCGAGAAATGACACTTAGAATAGTGAGCAACCTGCTTTTACATTCTCAAACTGATTAGTATGTATAATCGCATGGACCCAAGGGCAATGAAGGATTAATTTCACTTGTATTTTTAAAGTTTTCACCAAATTGCCCGAGTCGCGAAGCAACAAGGGCAATTTGGAAAACTTTGAAAATACAAGTAAAATTAATCCTTAATTGCACAAGGACACATTGTCAATGTGATTACATGTTTATCACATAAAGGGCAAAATTATTGAGGGATTCTTGTTCAATGCCGCGACAAATGACAACCAACTTAACACACTTTCATTCGGTTAAAGTTCAATTCAATAAATTGTTCCTGTCAACAAAAAAAATGCTTAAAATGTATATTGTGTTGACAAAAAGCAGTTTAATCAGAGTCAGAATCTGGAAGAAGCTCTGGATAAGCAACTGTTAACCAATCAGGATCAAGTAATCATGCCCTCTTGATTACCAAAAGTGCCCTTGTGATTACATGAGAAAAAGTGCCCAGCTCCATCTCAAGGAAAATAACCAATCAATAAATAAATCCGTCGAAATGCCATTGTGTCCTCAATCCTTTTAGCAAAAAAGGCGATTGTTTCCCCCATTTAACGCATTAATAGATTGTATGCACAAGTATTGAATGGACAAGTACCGAACTCGAAGGAACCGAAGTTCCGCGCACCAGTGGCTCGGTGCTATCACGGCTATCATCGGGCTATCACGGGGAGGCACGCAAATCATGAAGACGAGGCTAAGGGCGCTTTCCTTTTGCCAGAACTGGCCGGCCAGACCCATCGCTTTGCAAAGAAAATGCGACCAATTGAAGGAACACTTGCATGATATTCCCTCGTATTCTTCTGGAGGAGTATATGTGATCCTCGGAATGTGTTAATTTGAATGTGCCGTAGAGTTATTCCTTCCAAATGCCCGGTCTGGCTGGTCAGTTCTGTTAAATGGAAAGCACCCTAACTCCAGCTTTAAGACAAGTGAAGCGAAAAACCCACGAGTAATCTTGTTCCAGGATTCAGAGATTTAAACATAAATTATTTCTCTGACTTAGCAAAGTTTTAAGTAAATATTAAATTTTCCTTCGAGTACTTGACGGTAGAAAAAGCGGGAAGACTTTGAGCAATGCCGCCGCCAAAGTGAATGAAAATTTTAATCAACGTTGTTTCTCGAAACTCAAAGACAGAAAAAACGCTCAGAAAATTCTTCCTGAACTACTTGAAAGTTAGCATTTAACCCTTTTTGAAGCTGCAGTTTTTGTTTCTTTTAAATGCAACACATTGAAGTAATGTTCACGGATCACGCCTCAGAGACGGAGCGAAAACGTTCAAGTTCGCTAAGTGTCGAGTTAAAATATTACAGAAGCGTAAAAAATATGCTCAGGGTCAATCAAATTAATTAAAACCAAATTTACCTTAATTGAATTTAAGAGAACTCTCAGTTTGCCACTTGACAAGCGACTGTCCACGCGAAGAGGGCGGCTGTTGTTTTTCTTCTTGCCACAAGAGTTGGCCTTGGTTTTGTAACTTTTAACACTTCAGTTGGCCCTCATTGTCCCACGAGTTCTTGTTCATGGTGAAAAAGCTTCCTCCTGATTTAAATAAAACGCCCAAAAATAAAAATGAGACTTATTTTGACTCAAGTGGCATTAATTAAAAAACACAGCAACAACGCACGGCCAGCGCTCACTTGCAAGAATTTTGTCGCGAATTTCTTACCATGAAGCAACATTATTGTTTTCAACGGCAACTCTTCGTCTTGAATTGTTTGCAGCTTCTCTTTTAGTTCTTCGGTGAATTATTTTCTGGCCAAAAAGCAGTTTTCTCAATTTTCGACACGGAAAGACATCACTCGTCTGCCCGCTTGTTATGCAAAAGTGAGAATTTCGTAAAGTGCACAAGGTGAAAAAGGCGCGAATTTTGGACCCGCTGCCAAGTTCTTTCATTTCATTGGTTTAAAAGAATGAGGAGTCCCATAGCTTGAATGAATGACACCTGTCATCCGTCAAGATTACGTGGGTTGTGGTAGGTAGTTAATTACTGAGCACCTAGACTTTCGGTTTTTTGATATATTTTTTAGAAACAAAGCTTTCTGTAATAATTGATACAATTCGTGCTTATTGAGGCACCGTTCGAGCGAGGCTGGAAACATTTTGTGGTCTTTTATATTTATAGCTGCTTTTACCTCAAACCTGTTATTCTTGTAGCCATCTGCGTGACAGCTTAATAAATCGGTTCAGTAAATTGACCCATATGACGATTTAAATGATCTTTTAATAAAATGTTTACCTGGGGATCCCATCAGGGGTGTATGTTATCCTTGAATGGGGTACACGTGGTGGACGTGACACCCACTTTCCAGGGGATGCTGACCAAGATATGATCGCATAATCAATTAGATACGCTTGTTTGGGATTAAATGAACTGTCAACTTGCATTTTGTCGAAAACGTCAAAAATTGCTTGGGTTTAAAGGGATCCGAGAAACGTTTTCATAAGCGGGATCTGAGGTGGACTGTTGGTACTATCGAGAGCTGTTTGGCCACAGGCAGCCCAAGCTACGCATACGATTTATAGACTTTGTATGGGAAAATTAACTTTGAGCTTATAAATGCTAAAATAAGCTGTAAATGTAGAAATTGCATAGCTTCTGATCCAGGGTGTAGTGCAGCAGTAAAATCATTCGTTCTTTTGGATGGAGCCAGGAAAAAATCTCATCAAGTATGTATAAATCATTCGTTCTTTGGATGGATCCTAGAAAAAAATCCGATCAGGTGTATAGATTATTCGTTCTTTTGGATAGATTGTGGGAACCGCGCCGGATCGGACAAGTTGTAGGCCGGTAAAAGCCAAATAATGATATATAAGTCTAACTCTCCACGGCACTACGAGAGAAACCTCCGGCCAGCATCGTGCTATAATGGAAAGAGTGTAGGCGGCAAAAAATAGCTCAAGCCTACTTATCTCCCCAGCACTACGAGCCGACTCCGCCGGCACGTGCTTGATCGGACAAGAACAAAGGTAGATAGAGAGCGTAAAATGGCATAGCATGAAAAACACCGAAGCTTGGGAAAGTCGCTGCGAGACTTAACCGCCACTGATACGTGCGAAGCATGTATCCCCTCAAGCGCAAACTAAACAGAGGTTTTTCCCCAGGTACTCCGGTTTTCCCCTCTCCTCCGATCTAAAACCAATATTTGATTTGACTTGCGTTAATTTGTTGAAAGACACGTTGTTCTTAGCTTCGGGAGATTGTAGCGCTGGCTAACTCAAAGAAAAACAGAAACATTGAAGCTAATAATGTTAACTTTATCTCAAAACTGACTTTTGTTTCAAAACAACGTACGTATGTTTTTGTGCTTCAGATCGATCGTATGTTGCTTTCAATGTATTGTACGTGGTTCGTGACCCTTTGGAAAAGTAGTTTCCCACGAAACCCTCCTACCCCTCGGAAATTACTGCCCTTTAAACCCCCCACCCATCTCCCTCGGAATTTCCAATGATATTCCGTGACGTGCTCGAATAAAGAAATTATGTTTCATGGATATTAGAATAAGGAACCTAAGAAGGTCCATGATGCGCGGAGCCTTTGAATGGCCCGAATTGATAATGGCCACAACGGATTCGTTATCGCACCAAAATTGAATACGCTTCCCTGCGAAATGAGGGAACCAGATTGCGCATGCCACCATTACGGGGAAAAGTTCCTGCCATTCGATGCTTATACCCCCAGCCCTGTTTAGCTGCATGTGAGGGGGCCATCTACCCTGGAACCATTGCCTATTAAAATAGCCCCCAAAACCAACGAAGCCATAGGCGTCGGTGTACAGTTCTAGATCAGGAGAAGGGGTAACGGTGGTGTCTAAGAAGAAAGAGCGCCCATTCGACCCTGCGAGGAAGGCTTTCCACATTGAGAGATCTTTGAAAAATTCTTTGTTCAACCGGATGTGGTGAAAACGTCTGGGTACTCCCCAAGTCAAGTTAATCATGCGCTGTAAAAACGTTCTCCCAGGTACTACCGCCTTACAAGCGAACTGTAAGGAACCGATAAGGGATTGAAGCTCCACCAGCCGCACGGAGGGCCGAGTGGTAAAGGAATGGAGTAGGTCCCGTGTGTGTTGGAGTTTGTCCGCGGGAAGCCTGGCCTCCATGCGAGTGGTGTCTAGTTCAATACCCATGAACTCAAGAACTTGGGAGGGACACAGAGTTTTGGATGCGACAACAGGGGCATAGACAGACATGAAAAAAACGGAGTAATGTACTGAAGCTAGCCAGGCATTGGAGGCGAGAGGGCTCAGCTATGAAAAAATCGTCGACGATATGAAGGACACGCTGTATAACCCGTAATTGTGTTTTAAAACCCATTCCAAGGCATCAGAAAGTTGGTTAAAGAGGAAAGGTGCTGAACGAGGCCCAAAAGGGAGGTAGAGGTCTACATAATACTGTTTTTGCCCGTAGATACCTAGCAGGTGCCAATCGTCCAGGTGAATGGGAATAAGACGAAAGGCCGATTTCTGATCAGTCTTTGTCATAAACGAACCCGGGCCCAGGGACTTGTGGATATGGATCGCATCGTCTACCCGGACATATTGGAGGGCGTAGGGGTCCTTGGGAATGTGGTCGTTAATACTATCCTCGTCAGGGTATGATAAATGATAAATTGTACGCCATTCGGAGGAGTTTTCTTGGGGACCACGCCTAAAGGATGACACTGTAGATTGGGGAGCGGAGAGGAGATAAAGGGTCCTGCCACGCACCCCAGACTAATTTCCTTGTAAAGATTCGATGTCACAATGTCGGGGTGCTGATTAGCAGAAATCAGATTGCGGGATACCCTGGGTTTGTTAGGACCAGTGTAACCGA
>NC_090882.1:12999656-13012156 GCF_036669935.1 Montipora foliosa | reverse complement strand
TTCCCTGGATTTGCATTGCGCAACCCGACTGCGCATAATTTCTTGCGTTATTGGCGTGCGCATTAGCTCGCGCATATTGATAAAATGGCGGATTTTCTCTGACGCCAAGCTTAATCTGTCAAGGAATGGCTATTTTCTCCTGAACGAGCACGGCGACCCCCTCTTTTTAATGGTGTTATGTACTCGTAATAGATACGCGGAAAACATATTTTAAGGTGAAAAAAAGTTGGATAGTAGAAGTTGTAGCATTTATATATGAATGACGTGAAAATTGCTTTGGACAGGAGCCCATCACCCGGAGCGTGCAACTTCCATACAGCGTCTGTGAAACGGCGTTTTCACAAGTAGGTTTATTTTTAGACTAGCCCTTCCCGCGATTTAGGTCAAAAAACAAAGTCAGTTACGGTTCGGTGACCCTATGACGTAAGCTTAATTTCTTGTAATTGGTCATCGGGCTCCTGTGGGAGTCTCATTAGCGGGAAATTCAATCTAAAAATAACCTTACTTGTGAAAACGCCGTTGCACAAGTGTAGTTAAGTTGCACGCTCCAGGATGGGCTCCTGCTTTGGAGCCAGACACTGAGTTTGAGGTGATGTTGTAACGGTCCAATTTGCTTACTTTTTTTTGCAAGATCGAGCAATTTGAAATAACTTTACTGAAAGATTTTGGCCCGGACAAAAAAGTAGGCTAAAGTTTTCAGTAATATTCAGTAGCTTTTGCTATATAACTACATTTTTTCCGGTTGATCAAGTTTTGAACAATTCTCACGTAATTCGGTTGAAAACACTAAAAATAAAATGCATGCAGCGCGAAAACAATCACGGTGACCCCATCTTTTTACTGCATTTTTTTAATGTCCTGTGCATGAATATCAGTTGTGCGAAGTTTGACAGGAATCTGGATAATACGTCATTTTCAAGGGAATTACCTTAAGCACATGAGTCACACGGTTCCTGCACGCCTTATAGTGACCAAAGTCAGCCTGAGATTTTGTTTTCCGCCATCTTTTCTCAGATTTACGTCTTGCCCTTTTTGCCTCCCGCCGTCTGTCACAACCCTGGTTTTCAGAGGGGCGTGGCGATTCAGAGTATCCGCTAGCGTGGCATTATAGCAGCTAATCAAGTTCTCAAGAGCACTTGGTGGATCTACAATTGTAGGCACAATTCCGAGTTTCTCAGTAACTCCGCAATTTATCAATGTCAGCAGCCTTGAGATTTCTGTAAGTATGCTCCTTAACAGAAACTGCAGCTTAGGCATTTGAAGACCACAGACAACCGAAAAATGATCTGAAAACAGGCGATCAACACTTGGGGAACCATCAATAACAAACTGACATTTCCGTGAAATAATCAGGTCCAAGGTGTGTCCGAGAATATGAGTTGGTTCTCTGACATGCTGCTCAAGGCCTACACACTCGAACAAAATCCTGCAATTTCCTCGCATCAGCATCACTTGGTACATCGACATGGATGTTGAAGTCTCCCAAAATCACGAGTTTCTCAGTAGACGTAATAATAGACTCCATGTAATAAGAAAACTCGGAAAAGAGAACATTAGTTGACACTGGATGCTCGGCGCACGCGGTAGATCACTTATAACGAGCCATTCTGAAAACTCGAATGATTCCCTCTCTCCAGAAGCTACCATTGTGACTTGTGATGAATCTCTGAATAAAAGGCCAGTTCCGCCAGCCGACCGACCAGCCCGAGGCTGGTTCATAAGCTTGTAGCCCTCAGGCGTGGCCAGAGCACGAGCAGCATGCGGAACATCATCTGCAGTGAACCAGGTTTCAGTTAACGCAACGAGATCAAATTTTGATTCGGCAACATCATCAATGAAGTCGGCATCCTTATTTCTGAGCGACAGCGCATTAACCAAACAAAGTTTCGACACTTTGTTATTGAACGATGAATGCGATGCAATCAAAGGTATTTTGATCAAGTTGGAGCACTTACGCGTGTATTTGATCCGACGCCGAGAACAATAACTATTGTTCATGCTCGGTCTATTGGTAATGTGAACAGGAATCCCAGAGGAACGCACTGAACCGCCGGAAGAGTCAACCTCATTAGAGGTAGCTGTTGACATATTTGTAGGTCCAGGATTCAGTTTAAACAATAGATCACCCTCGAGTTGGCAATGGAATGAATCCGTGGTATTTGCATAGTAGACGCACGGGCGACGACAGCGCTTCATCTTGCGTAATGCTCTACCATCCAAAACAAAATGACGCCGTTCTAAAGAAGAAATTGTAGGAAAATCACGGAAGGACAGCTCTCTAACTGACTATAAAGTCGATAAGTCAGTGGAAAAGACTCTTAGCCACACGTAGAAACCTTTTTCAACAATGCCATGCGAATACAAGAGTAGAAAAATGGCGAAAAGGCAGGAGGCGCGAAGGCCGTGGCCAGCCATACGCGAAAAGGTAACAAATGTTTTGGTGATGAGCCTGCGTCTGTCTGACCACAAGATCTTACACAACATCGCATCACTTCTCATCAAGTTTTTTCGATTTCGCTCTGATTTGCTCTCTTTTTTCGCTCGTATTTCGTACATTCTAAACTTTAGCAGTTTAAGGAATTTAATAAAACAATTGTTCCATACGCGCTTGTTGGATATGAGACTGGTTATAGCAAATTCGGCGCTACGCGCCTCGTTGGCTATTTACCATCTCATATCCAACGCGCGCTCATGGAATAATTGAGTTAAATAGCCTAGATTCGACTTATTTGAGAGAGAAGAAAAGGACAGAATTGAGGTTCATGAGAATAATCCACCGTTTTGAACAAACGAAAATTCAAACAATTATTATTCCAGTCCTCTGAACCTGGAATGATTGTTACTTTGAAACTAGCCTATTGCCTTTGGCTCCATTGAATCCTGAAGTGTAGAACAACGACAACATCGACACTATTATTCATCAACAGTGTAAACTGATAACACAATATTAATAGCTTTCCCTGCAAATTAATAACTACAAAGCTACTCGTAACAATGGTTGGGCAAGGCAAAAGTAATCACCCAACTTGCCAAAACGGAAATAAATAAAATATTAATTACAAGACAGAGAAGTCTTGTAGGCAAGTCAGCCAACTATGTTTTGGGGTGAATGTAAATTAAATTAAAATTTTCGAATTCAACCTAAAGCACATGATCTGCAGGAAAACTAAAAGTCCAGACATCTACTTCTGTACATAACATGTGTGGTGTGTGTTGTATTCTGCATTTGCTGTTTTTCATTCAAGTCAATGATGTAATTTCCACTCTATTAGAGGAAGAACATCAAGATTGACAGGTAATCCTACCATAATCAGGTTACTTAGGGTAGAACAGAATAACCCACTACCAGACTTTGATTTGTGCAAAGGTTCAACAAGATGATCTACTTTTGTCAGTTTTTCTCCATGTAAGTCAGCGTACTCTCCTATGCTCGTGGTCTGTGTCTTTTTGGTGTTAATTCGGAGACCCATTTTCTGTGCCAGGCCATTGTAAGAAGAGAGAAGATGTTGACGTGAGGTGGCATCGTTGCAAAAAGATAGCTATGTTGTCAGCATACTGGGCTTCCCTTATATAGCTGGTTAATACTTTGGTTTTAGCTTTCAGACGTCGAAGATCGAATATGTCACCATCATATCTGAAACGAATGTTGATGCTATATGTTGGGCAGACGTTTTTGAATGCAAGGAGGAGCAGTACAGCTGCGTATATAGCAAATAAAGTGGGAGCGAGCTTGCAGCCCCGTTCAACACCACTGTTGTACTTGATCATGATAGGCTCAGACAATTCTCCATCAATTATTAGTCTTGCATGTACGTTCGTGTATAATTTCTTGATCACGCGACTGAGTTTGGCAGGGCAGCCAAGCTTTTCTAAGATGGCGAAAAGAAGCTCACGATTTACACAGTCGAAGGCCTTGGTGAAATCAATAAAGGCAATATGCAAGTTCTGCTCCTGCTCTCTGCTTTTCTCCATTATTTGGAGCAGGGTAAAAATGCCGTCGACAGTGCCTCTGCTTTTCCTGTAGCCTGATTTGGATTCAGGGTAAAACTGACTCAGCCAGATACTGGAGCCACTGTAGGAGAATGTCGGCAAAGGCTTTTCCAACGACACTGAGCAGAGACACCCCGCGGTAATTTCCACATAGACTGCGATCTCTTTCTTGAACAGGATACAGATATTGCGTCGATCCAATCAGATGGTAAGTCTTCTGTTGTCCACAAAAGATTGAAGATGGCGAACAGGAAGGATCGCAGAGCACTGCCACCATGTGCAAGGATCTCCGGTAAAATCCCACCTGGCCCTGGGCTCTTTCTAAATTTGGTGTTATTGATTGCTGTCTCAACTTCTGCCATTGTTATTGGCGCGTCAAGTTCTTCAAGGGTTGGATGTATCTTTATCTCGCCGAGGATATCCCAGTCAGCATTTGTTGGTTGATTAAGGAGTTCATTAAAATGCTCAACCCATCTCTTCTTGATATCCTCTGCTGATGAGAGAAGTGCACCACTTTTTGATTTCACTGGGTGAAGATTTCGAGGTTTGGACCCATAGATAGCCTTGAGAATTGCGTAGAATTCTCTATGGTTCTTTTCTCTTGCATATTGTTCTGCCAGACATGCCTTTTGTTGGAACCAGCCATTCTTAAGTTTTCTGATTTCTTTTTTGAGTTCAGACTTGTCTCCGCATAATTTCTTGTCCTTAAGAAGTCCTTGAATGTCAAAGAAAAACAATCAAATACACAATTATGACACTAGAGCTTTATCTCTTCTTAGGCTCCATATGTGCAGGACAAACATTAACCAGTTCACTATATTCTGTCAAGGACCAAAAGTCTGGAATGCTTTGCCACTTTCAATTACATCTCTTTCCAGTTGAACTTCCTTTAAAAGATCGATTTCATTAACAATTAAATGTTACTAAAGATAAAAGCAAGTAACATAAACTATGAAGGCATGAAAATAGCAGTTGTTTTTTTTTTTCATTTTGTTTTCTACGCTCACCTTTTGCTGTAGTTGATTTCTTATTCAAATCACCAAGGAGACCTCTCAGCATAAGCCCTATGGTTTTCCAGAGGTCTCCTCTCCACTAACTGTATGTTTTAAAGTTTATATTTTTTAGTATTGAGGCAAATAAAGATTGACTGATTGATTGATTATGGAGCAATTTTTAGATATCCATGTTGTGTCGGCAGGCCTTCGAGAATTCAGTGTATTTTGTTCCATGCTTTATGATCAGCTTTTGTAGGAATCTGTGTCAACCTTAACTAATGCAGGCGCCCTAGTTTAAGAGCTTGTTGATTATTTTGTTTCGGTTTCTGATTCTTAGGAATGCGCCTCACAATAAGAAGAAACCAAAGTATAAAGAAAACGTCGCTGAGTGGTAAGCGTACGAGGCAGTGATTTTTTGGGGACCTTATGTGAGTATGAAGCAATTTTTAGATATCCACATAACGCCTTCGAGATCTGAGCGTCTTTGTCTGCGCTGTATCGTCATTTTTCAAGGAATCAGCAATGCGTTAACCAATTCAGGCGCTCACTGTTTAAAAGTGGCTATTGATTACTGTTTTGTTTTGGTTTGTCACGCTCAAATGAGGTTTCAAATATAACACGATTTAGGCAGTAAAAAAGGTCAAAGAAGTGAACTTTGTTGACTTAAAGGCTTGGCTAAGATCACGAAGCAGTGCGGACAACTTGCAAAGGAGTGGTAGTTATGAACCAGAGCAATGTAGGACGTCTTCTGTTCTGCAATGTTAAAACGGGTCTTTCTGTAGGTACCGGAAAGCATTGTGTTTTTGGTAACTTGGGATTAGTCTTTATTTGGAGTTGTTTTGTTTTCTGTCCTTTGTTCTTTTGTTTTACGTAATTTCTGCTCCGGTACTTGCAGAAGCTGCCGTTAAAACCGTCAGATTGTTAAGACACCCGATTGTTCGTTTGTTTGTTTTGAAAATGGCGTGTAGGAAGGACTCGCGTGAATCGTCAACACGGGACGATAAAGCTAGTTAATCCGCTCCTATGTCATGTGGTAAGGCACTGAGGAAGCAAATACGATCGCCTTGAAAAAAACCGGAGGCAAAGGCTGAATAATTACTAGCAAATTTCTTGCATGCTCATAGACAAATTATCGTTTTTCTTAGCTGAGGAAAAAAGCTAAAATAGTCACAGTTTAAGCTTTGCAAAGATGTTGTGTTTCATGGATATCAATTCAAATGCAAATCAAGAAATAGGGACGCAATGTGGCCCAGTGGTTAGGGCGCTTGCTTTGAGATCTAGTGATCCCGGGTTCATTCTGACCACTCGTTTAATTTGATCCTGGTAGTCCCTGGTTCGATTTCCCAGCTGCACTTTTAAAGTAGCCTACTTAGCAACTTAAGCACTACTATGATAAAAAAATCACTTCATTTTTTTCTTCAGATTCTGTAAGTGTGTTTGCTTAACACCTGACTGACAAAATCTTGAGCTTTGACTTTTATCTAAAGGCTGTTTACTTTGAATGGAAGGTCCGCCATTACTCACGTTCAAAACTGATCGATTGGACCTCAGAGGGTTGGAACTAGGGAAAAGTGACGACATTTACTAATTCGCTTAAAATTTCAGCTTATTACATATGCAAAACACGAGTTAAAGGTCTGAAAGCCCAAACTCCCATGCTGCATATTAATTCAGCCGCGTATACACGCATTGCAATCAAATTAGTGAGTCTTTAACACCATTTTCTCCTCGATCCAGCTCCCTCAAGATTTTAAAGTTGGTAATGGTAGACCATTAAATAGGAAGATTGCACTAACATGAACAGTTGCCTTTTTGAAAGCCAAGGCTCAAAATTTGGGTCACTTGGTGTTTAGTTAACAATGTTTTGAAATGCACAGAAAAAAAAGAATTGGTTTTTTGGTCGTAGTAGCACTTTAGGAAACGAAAATATCACATGACAACGTTAATGAGTTTAATTAAGTAAAATTTTAATTAAGTAAATTCACCGTCTTCGACCGGTGATTGGCTGTCGCGGCAACTGTGCGTGTGAAGCTTGGCGGGAAAAATCAATTCAATTAAGAGTTTGATCTGAATTATTGACTTACAGATAATGATGAAGGAGATGAAATGAATTGAAATTTAGACACAGTGCATTTAATTTTAGTAATTCCTCATTTTAGATATGTTTTTAGGTGCCCTGATTGTGTGCTAATCACTTAGGTGACCCTTAGGAGGGCGAATTTGAACAAATTCTTAGACTAATTAGAAATAAAAGAAACAATTCGCGGTGATAAACATTGTGAAGCAATGCATTTTTATAAACTTGACGTTTCGTATGCTACAACATACATTTTCGAAAGTAACCGTTATGATTTTGAAAGTTATTATATACAATTTTCTGTAGGTCTGGGACCGAGACTTAGCAAAAGGCTAAAAGTAGCAGTTACTAATTAATAATGCAACAGCTTATCGTTACTGGGGTTAGCATTGAGAGCCGGATTACCCACCCTTCAGGGGTGGGTACGGGTTCATTTATAGAAACTGAGGCGAGAGTACGAAATTCGAAAATTGACCCCCAGAATGCACCGCAAGACCTCAAGAAAAAAACGGAAATCAAACAGGTAGCACTGAGTGAGCAGCGGATTCCTCGAAAACACTATCGAATTGGTGTGTCTTTCTTCGTAGGTATGGTCCAAGGATAACCATAACATTAAAGGCGTTGAAATAAACCGGAATCAATACACTTCCAACAAGACTGAACTTTAAATTAGAGACATACATGTGTGAAACACGTTTATTTTACTTTACGCGGTTTTCTTTCCATAATAAACATATTGTTAACTCACATGTCTAATACATTAGCTCGTTTGCTTACAATAGATACAACAATTCAGTGTGAGGGTAAAACAATATGTGCAACACACAAACAGTAATCAACTTATTAAGGGTGTGCTCGATTGACCGTAATCCGGAATAGGAATACATGGAATATCAGTTAGAAATCCTTCGTTTTTACGGAGATTCACATTAAAATTGTCAAACATCTGCTAAAATGCTATTTTAAACATATTTTTATTATCTTTGCTGCTCCGAAACGCGCCAAACATACCGTTTTAATCATCACTCCACGTATTCTTATTCCGGAATAGGGTCAATCGAACGCGCCCTAATATTTACATTGAAATACGCTGTGGGGCTGCCCAATGTGATGACGTTTTCATCTGGAAATCATAGCTAATTGACCTCTTTAGTTTGTACGTTTTGTTTCAGGCCACGTGATGTTCTCAAGGGAATTCCCCTTTTGTTTTTTAGCAAGTTATTCGTACATAAGCACTGCATAAGACGACATTTGAGAGTAACCGTTCTTTAGAATAACATCACGCGTTTCTGAAATGGGAAAACAAAATGTACAAGCTAAAGAGGTCAATATTACGGCGGCCTGGAAGGGACATGATACTTTTTTTCTAACTCGCGACTTTTTTTTTCAACTCGCGACTTCTTTTTTCAACTCGCGACTTATTTTTTCAACTCGCGACTTTTTTTTTTCAACTCGCGACTTCTTTTTTCAACTCGCGACTTCTTTTTTCAACTCGCGACTTTTTTTTTTTCAAATCGCGACTTCTTTTTTCAACTCGCGACTTTTTTTTTTCAACTCGCGACTTCTTTTTTCAACTCGCGACTTTTTTTTTCAACTCGCGACTTTTTTTTTTCAAGGCGCGACTTTTGTTTTTTTTTTTTTCAACTGGCGACCTTTTTTTTTCAACTCGCGATTTTTTTTTTTCTCGAGGCGCGACTTTTTTTTTTTAACTCGCACCTTTTTTTAAATTCTTGACTATTTTGCAGCTTTTTTTGCAATTCGCTTTTTTTTTGGGGGGGGGGATGGTTTTTTCCTTTCGGGTTGCTGTTGAGATAATGCTTCGTTGGGCTCCTGTTGTCAAGTACTGAGGACTCAGTGCGTTATGATTTAGTATCATCAGTGTTCACAAAACAGGTAACCCTCACATGGCAAGTTTAACAACTACATTTATCCGTCCTCTAGCCAAGATGTCTTAACCGGATTACTTGCCATCTGCTCTCGAATCGCCAGACAACCGAGATGATCTCATAGCTACATATTTCGGTCTTGGCCTTGCGTACACAGAGATTTTGTCTTTTCTGGCTCGTTTTCATGGTGTTTGTATCAGTCTACGACAACTCAAGAGAGTACTTAGGTCCAAAGGTCTTTGTCGAAGGAAGATATTTACCTGTTTGCTTGATGAAAAAAGTGCTATCGAAAGCGAAATCTCTGGTAGTGGCAATTCAATTGATATCGACAAATGCACCAAAGGCTTACAACAGATCACTGCATGGTAGTGAAAAGGGAAACAGTACGAGTCATCATGAAATACCTCGACCTAGAAGGTGTGTTTTCGCGTCCAAGACGGGTATTTCGGAGACGACAGTATTCCTTTCAGGGTCCAAACTACATGTGGCACCTGGATGGCTACGACAAACTGAAACCCTTTAATGGTTATAGTCGTCGTATTCTCTGGCTTAAGGTTGGCCAAACTAACAATGACCTAAGGGTAGTAATAAGCTATTATCTATCCTGTATACGATAGATCGGAACGGATACGCCAAGAGAGGATATTGAATTAACCGAAGAAATGTATTGTTCAACCCACTCGGAAACAATCTTTCAAGAATTTGAAGAGCTTGCAGAATTACTCATGGAGGACGAAGTACTGAGTTATCCTTCGACTGCAGATGAAACCCTTGTGGTCTATAGGAAGCTTGTGACTTGTTTTGAAAATGCTTTGTGATTTATACAGCATATGAAAATCTGCGTGTGACGAGAAAAACCATGAACGCTAACAAAATTTAACGTTGTTTGCTTCCCAATAAGTGCAAGGTTGTGTATCGGCTAGTACCACTAGGTTATGGGTCAGGGCAGGGATGGCGCAGTGGTGAGAGCATTCACCTCCCACCAATGTGGCCCGGGGTCGATTCTCAGATCTGGCGTCATATGTAGGATGAGTCACTCAGAGGTGAGGGGAAACCGGAGTACCGGAGAAAACCTAATGAGGACAACCAACAAACTCAACCCAAATATGACGCCGAGTCTGGGAATTGAACCCGGGTCACATTTGTGGGAGGTGGGTGCCCTGCACCCCCTTCTAACTTTAGATCTGAATGATAATAAGCACTCTTAATTCTTACTAGTAGTTCGGCCGGTATTTGTTCAAGAAAGGATTTTATCTTTGCCTTTTAATTTAGGCATGTTACAAACAAACCGTTTAAGTTTGCAACTAAATTATGTGACTTTCTTTCCCAATGAGATCTAAATCGTGATTAGTAATATCCCAGCTGCAGTCTGGCTGCGAAAACCGTGAACTATTAGACTGTATTTCTTAAATATTGATTTAACTTTCATTAGGGACTTTGAGCAACAACAACGGGACCGTCAAGGAAAACGCTTAAGATCTGCAAACAAAACAGCAGCTTCGCACACACTGCAACGTGCGTTTTTCGTGTTTGTACATTTCGTCAGCGTTGACTGTAAAATAACAAGTTGTACGTGAAATAGCTAAATTTGACGTTCCATGGTGAACGTGCCACATCTGAGAATAAATTTTCTTCTTCACCCTAATTAGGAGCCATTCCGACCAGTTTCATTATTGAGGAAGAGACATACATTTACCTTCAAGTTCGTCATCACTTAAAAGATTGAAATAGTCGCAAAGTCATTACAATAACACAAATTTACATTTGGAGATGACGTTCCCGATGCCATTTTCTCCCAATCACTTTCCTCCAAATAACCCAACCTAAAAATTGTAACAGTGATCGATGGTATTCAGTCCAACATAAATTCATCTCCTATGAATTAATTATAAGAGGAAGGATGTTATTAAACTCCTCCCGCAGCTCTTGAAATGATTGATAATTAGAAGGGAGTTCGAGGACAAAGGTGCAAGAATGTGCTACGTATACCGGTATTCTTAAGTTGCCTTCGAGCTGCGAAAACGTGATCTGTAGCTCAGGAAACAGGAGTATTTCGCTTCCACTTACGAAGCACAAAAATCTACCCAGTTTCGTGGCATCTAAACCCCTTATGTAGCACTTCAAGTTCTTTTAAAGACACTCTCTTTCCCTCCATTACTGCTGGGCTGGCTTTTAATTTTTTCCATGACCACAACGGATGGAAATGAGGGTTTAAGGTAGCCTAGTATATCTTTCCAGCATTCGGCCACGTTTTGTGAGCTACTTCTGTTAAGATTTGACTGGCATTTTCCTTCGACATTGATCTTTTAAAAAATCGAAGATACTTAACACACCCAGCAGTTGTCATAAAATTCACCACACGGCATTTCTCAATTACTTCCCATTCAGTTTCCGATACCTCATTATTAAATGATTGCAATAACACGTCCAGAGTTATGAGGGACTCTCCATATAAAAAGTATGCTATAAAACTCTTAGATAACAAGAGTGGGAAGTATTGGCAACTACGATATTAAACCAGACACTATAATTTTTCCTATAGCTTCCCATTCTCAACGCTGAAAGTCTGGCGGATGCAAGAAAGAGTTTCACGTGAGTCTCCACTATTTTGAAACAGCGGCTTCTCATTTGCCGAAAAAAGGGCGCTGGTCGAGAAAAAAAAAAGTGGGGAGTTGAAAAAAAAAAAAAGTCGCGAGTTGAAAAAAAAAAAGTCGCGAGTTGAAAAAAAAAAAAAGTCGCGAGTTGAAAAAAAAAAGTCGCGAGTTAGAAAAAAAGTAGCATGTCCCTTCCGGGCCACAGTACAATATAGACCCCTTTCAGTTAATTCCCAATCTGGAGGACAAAATAATAAGATTGTTTTGCATTTGAAAGGTTTGTTTTTCTCGGGGGACAAAAAAACCATTGTTTTGTCCTCCAGATTGGGAGTTACTGAAATGGGTGTATTGAATATTTATCAATTCGACCTGAGCAGAGCCGGACCCTCTATTCAAATATTTGAATGCGATGTTCCCACCAGTCCGCCACAACAATTTGACCATTACTCAGAAATGCTACTGAAAATGGAGAATAGAACTTTCCTAAGATGTTTCCCTGTGTGCCAAACTTACCAAGAAACTTGCCATTCGGCAGTTGAAACACCTGCACTCTATGGTTGCTTTGATCACAGACAACAGCATGGCCTGATTTAGTTACTGATAAAAATGTCGGCCAATTGAACTCCCCATCCCCTTTCCCTTGCTTTCCAAACTGGTACTTATATTTCCCCTCCTTAGTAAATACTTTGATACAATGATCTTTATTGTCTGACACAATGAGATCATCGCACCACTCAACACAATCAACAGGAAAACAAAGATAGCCAGGCCCACCTATCTTCTTTAGAAACTTCCCATCAGGGGAAAAGATCTTAATGAAATTGTTACTTGAATCAGCAACGATAATATTACCATTGGAATCCAATGATACACCCCAAGGATGCTTGAGCTGCCTATCAAGGTTTCCTTCCCCTCCAAACATGCTGATGTACTTCCCCTCCCCACTAAAAACTTGGAT
>NC_090882.1:12982156-12992156 GCF_036669935.1 Montipora foliosa | reverse complement strand
ATACAATCAGATTGTAAAATCTCGTGCTTTTAGTTAAATTTGCCATGCACAGTGAAAGAGAATGTAAACATGTTTTACTAACTTTCAATGCAGTAATATAGACAAATTAGTTCAAAAGGATCTCAATCTCCAGCATCATAGAAGCTTTTATAATAGACAAGAAGATTTTGCACATCATAATGTTAAGATAAACCAGTGAATTTACACTTACAATTTTACTTTAAAAGACTTTCTTACCAGAACAAACCTATTAACTCATACATAACTCACACATAATACATTACATAATTAGTTTGCTTATAATAGATCCCATTTTAAAATAGTTAAAGTGCTACTATGGTCAAAAAATCACTTCCTTTTTTTTTCTTCAGATTTTGAAAGTGTGATTGCTTGACGCTTGACTGGTAAAATTTTGAGCTTTGATTTTTATCGAAAGCCTGTTTACTTTGAGTGTAAGTTTTGGATTTTACGGTCCGCCATTACTCACGTTCCAAAGTGACCGATTGGACCTCAGAGGGTTGGATCTAAGAAAAAGTGACGTCATTGACTCACTAGCTTAAAATTTCAGCGTGTAAACGCAGCTTATTATATATGCAAAACACGAGTTTAAAAGTCTGAAAGCCCAAAATTCCCGTGTTGCATATTAATTCAGCCGCGTACACACGCTTTGCATTCTTAAACTAGTGAGTCTTTGACGTCATTTTCTCCTCGATCCAGCTCTCTCAAGATTTTAAAGTTAATAATGGCGGACCATTAAAGAGAAAAATTCCAGTTAAATAGGTATCTTTTTTAAATCAAGGCTTAAAGCTTGGGTAACTTACTGTTTAGTTAACATAGTTTTGAAATCCAAATAAAAATAAAAATTGATTTTTTGGTCATAGTAGCAATTTAAATTCAGTGTAAGGGTAAAATAATGAGTTTCACACTTAACGTACTAAACTTTTAAAGCCACATTGATATACGCTGTGGGCTGCCCACTGTGATGACGTTTTCCATCTAAGCCACAAAGAAATCAAAGCTAATTAAATATTTATCACTTCGATCTGAGAAGAGGTCCTCTATTGAAATATTTGAATGCGATGATTCCAACAGTCCACCACAACAATTTGACCATTTCTCAGAATTGCTACTGAACATGGAGAATAGAACTGCCCTGAGTTGTTGCCCTGAGAGCCAAACTTACGAACTAACTTACCACTGGGCAGTTCAAACACCTGCACTCTATGATTGTTTTGATCACAGACAACAACATGGCCTGATTTAGCTACTGACAAAAATCGAGGCAAATTGAATTCCCTATCCCCACTCCCTTTCTTACCAAACTGATACTTGCACTCCCCCTCCTTAGTAAATACTTTGATACTATGATCACCTGAGTCTGAAACAATGAAATCATCTCGCCACTGAACGCAATGGACAGGAAAACAAAGAGATCCAGGCCCACCTATCTTCTTTAGAAAATTGCCAGCAGGGGAAAAGATCTTAATGAATTTGTTATCCGAATCGGAGACAATAATATTACCATTGGAATCCAATGATAAACCCCAAGGATTATTGAGCTGGCTATCGAGCCTTCCTTCCCCACCAAACATACGGATGTACATCCCCTCCCCAGTAAAAATTTGGATGCGATGGTTATGTTTGTCTGCTACTAAGACATTTCCATATTTATCAAAGGCTATCCCATAAGGGTTACTAAATTCTCCCGGACTCCTACCTTGGCATCCAAAGGATTTCACAAAATTTCCCCTATTATTGAAGATTTGAACTTTGTGCTTGGATGTAACTGCAATTTCATCCTTGCTGTTCACAGCCACCCCCTGAGGACAATGAAGTATCCCATCACCCGAGCCTTGTGCTCCAAAAGATAAAATAGGCTTGACATTAAACGATTTAACCACAGTCATAAAAGGGCTTCCGCGAACATATTCCCTGTTAATCTTAACTGACAAATTAAATTTACCTTCAACTTTGGGCAAATAGCTAATGTTGTAGGTCCCGTCTTTCTTATCATTTACGTTAAAATTTGCGACGCATGTTTCACCGCGCTCATCTGTCATTTCTACTGCTACAGTATCCAGCTTATTGTAACACTGTTTTCCTAAAGAGTTCCTTGTGGTTAAGCGAAATTGAGCCTCGCGTCCAACAGTTCCTTCATTTAGTCCTCTGCCTTCAACAACTGATTCCGCTGCTCTTGTTTGGTGGCGAGAGTCCATTAACAAGCCGATTTCTCCGCTGTTGAAATTGTCCATTATCCTGTGATTTTTCACGAAAACTAAATCAAACAGGCCGACTCCTTGGTTACGGGCAACTGGCTCAGATGGATTGATTTCTTCCAGAGTCTTCTTCAACACTTTGCCAAGTGTAACCACTTCTACGCTTGTGCTTTGCGTTAAAAGTTTGTCCGCTTTTTCCAGTGCTGATTCAATGGCTTTTATTTCCTCCTGAACAGCGGTCCTTTTAGTTGATACAGTTTCCAGCGACTTTTTGGTTTCCTTTTTCAGTTCGGACAGGATAATTTTCTTTTTCGCTTGAATTGTTTCTCGGAATGTTTTGATCAAGTTCTCAGCAAACCTTTCTACATCTTGTTCCATGTTTTCGCTTTGCTGAGCGATATGAGCACGATCCTCGTCAAGTTGAGTGGCTATGTTCTTTTTTTCTCTTAAGTTATCGTTTTGCTTTTGCAGAAGCGGTGTGATATCGATCTTTTGGTCTTCGGCTTCTTCTTCGGTTAATTTAACTTTATGACCTGAGTGATGCAAGATGACACAAGTTTGGCAAACCGTGTCTTCGCAATTCTGACAAAAAAACTTCAATTCTTCTCTTTCGTGTCCTTTTTTAGGGCAAAACACAGGTCGCTTTAATAACTCCTTATAGTCGTCGTCTTGAAAATCTCTAACTGCCAGAACACGGTGATCTTTGCTGTCTTGCATCACGTTGTGCGCCATTATGCATTGCTCGCAGTAAAATTTTCCGCACTGAAAACAGTACGAAGCTTCTGAGCTTTTCTTGTGACAGTTTCCGCATGTTACTTGCGCTTTGCTACACTCTTTAATTTTAAGGGCATCGATCAACCCGTTCACGAAGAAACTGATGGGAAGATCCTTAAGATCTCCGCTTGTAGGAACTGGGCTAACTCCTTGGCAATTTGGACATCTCAGCGTATTTTGACCGCCCTTCGCTCGATGCCACTTGGTCAAACAGTTCAGACAAAAACTGTGCAAACATGGAAGGTGTCTTGGATCTTCAAAAATATCCTGACACACCGGACACGTGACGTGTTCTTGGAGATTATAGAGCAATTTTTCCATATCCATGTTGTGTGTCGGCGCGTCTTCGAGAATTCGGTGTATTTTGTTCCATGCGTTATAATCAGCTTTTGTAGGAATCTGTGATGTGTTAACCTTAACCAATCCCAGCGCCCGGTTTCTGATTCTATTGTTGGAATGCGCCTCACAATAAGAAGAAACCAAAGTACATAGAAAACGTCGTTGAGTGTTAAGCGTACGAGGAAGTGATTTTATGAGGACCGTATGAGAGTATACGTATGAAACAATTTTTAGATATCCACATCACGCCTTCGATTTTATTATTCAAGGAATCAGCAATGCGTTAACCAATTCAGGCGCTCACTGTTTAAAAGTGGCTATTGATTACTGTTTTGTTTTGGTTTGTGACGCTGAAATGGGGTTTCAAATATAGCACGATTTAGGCAGTAAAAAGGTTAAAGACGTGAACTTCGCCCACTTAAAAGCTTGGCTAAGATCACGAAGCATTGCGGGCAACTTGTAAAAGAGTGGTAGTTATGAACCAGTGCAATGTACGGTCAGAGCAGTGCTTGTCTTGTAAGTGGCGTGTAGGAAGGCCTCGCGTGAATAGTCAACACGGGACGAGGACACTCTTAGACATCTTAGACAGAACTTTCCATTTCAAAACCTAAAACAGAATGCGCTGTGTACACCAGAAGGAACCTTAACTAGTTAGTCCTCTCCTCTGATATGTGGCAAGGCAAAGTTTTGCGCAGATGTTGTGTTCTTTGGATATTATTTGACATTCAAGTTAAGAAATCCCTTCAAATTAATCGGATTTAATCAAAGAATCTGAATTGTGCCGTGTATCCTTGGCGAATATTCTTTTCGAAATTTCATCGGAAATCATCGCGGTTGGGGAGAATCGTCAGCATCGAGTGTGTGGTTAGGGCTCGGGACTTAACAATCCCGAGGTACTACCGTGATGTCTCGACTGGGCATGTGAATTCGCCAATTGGTCTGCTTCTCGCGAGTTTGGATTCTTGAAGATATGTTGTGTTGAATTCACTGGCCCCGAAAAATGCCTGCGGTCATCTGTCGACCATGGACTATAGTGCGTTTCCAAGGTTGTGTTTTTGTTCTCGTTACTGAAAATTATGTGCTGTGGATCCACCGTTTAAGTTACGCCGATTAATTGACCCGTAATAAAAAAAAACTATAGCATGCATTGATTTCCCTCTTTTACGCCGGACAACTTTAATATGCATGGAATTGGAAGAGGATCTAGAATACTTTTGTGTTATCAGAAAGGAACAAAACCAGCTTTATTTTTGGTGACAGGTCACGGAATAAGACTCGTGCAACCTTCGAAAAGTGCTTTTAGCACTTCAAAAATGAAAAAGTGCAATTAGGAATAGTTTTACGATTACCATTACTTACTGCTAGCGGTTGATATTTGTTTTCTGTTTTTACGCCCAGGGCTGAATTCTCGGGTCATTTTACGATTAATGATAACCAAGTGAGACCATGGGTGATGGGCTCCTGGGAACAGGGGAACCATTTCCAGGAACTCCTGCTGACCATCCATGTTTGGGACTTCTGCACCTGAATTAATTAATTAATTAATGGGCCCTTAAGCAGGATAGTGATCACATGGTACAAATCCGCCATATTGGGACGCAAATTGCCCTCTGGGACATCTAAAACAAAGAAAATTAAGATTAACTGGCTTTGTTTTAGATGTCCCAGTGCGCAATTTGCGTCCCAGTATGGCGGATTTGTACCATGTGATCACTATCCTGCAAAGGGCCCATTAAAGGACAATATCTCGGTACAAATGGTCTGTTTGGGACAGTCATAGATGTTCCTGCAAGTTATGTTTTAAGTTGAATTTAGCCTTGCAATTGATACCTAGATTGTAGAAATTTTATGACAAAAATCAATTCTTTTCCAAGAACTAAAAAATCTGGTAACATGTCTAAAATGTGACGACATTTCTTATGTAAACTTCACGTTTTCTAAGAACATTGAGCATTGAGAGTACATTTGCTGTTTACAATGCATGTGGGATTGTTTTTACAAAGGTACATGACATAAAATGAAAGGTAGGCCCCCCCCCCCCCCCATCTTGGCATTATTTTTACTTGATGCCCCCCTCCCCCGGTCAGGCTTTTCAGCCCCGCCCTTCCTGATAATTATTGCACGGTCCCTTAAAAGTGTGTTCTCTAATTTCTTAATCCGTGGTACTGCCCTCGACTGGGTTTCGCTCTACTCTAACCGACCGTACACAACTTACCTTAAGGACGGTGCCTACTAATTCAAACATATTTTTGCCCCGGTTTATGTTCATCCAGGAAATGTAGATCTTCGCAAGTATTATTGAAGTCCAAAAGGGAAATTGGGGGTAACCCCGCATTTTTCTATGAATGATATTTGTAAAGATCTTTAAAATACAAAGCAATGTATGCGTTCTTTCTCAAATTGAATCTTGATTATCGCTCAAAAATGCATGGTTACCCTCAGTTTTATTTTTGGATACCAAGAGTACTTACTAAGATCTACTTCACCCGGTTAATTGTAAACTGCGCAAAAATATCACTGTATTAGTAAGGATCACGGATAGGAAACCCGAGTATCTCGAGATGCGTAGAACGTGTGCGCAAAAGCAATAGTAGGTACCGTCTTTAATCAATGGGAAAAATCGCAGTCTCGTGTGCTCAAATGAGGGGTGCCTTAAGACTGTTCCCGGGCTTATCCTTTGTTTACTCTATACTGACTGCGCCACTGGCAGACATTCTGCGACACCACAAGATCCAATTTTCACTCATTTCAAGTATACATCTTTTTTTCGACAAACAATGATTTGGAACCAACCAATACAAGAGACACTATAGATCTCTCATTAGCTTCTTTTGTTCGTCCACCAGCAATTGTGCATTGCAGCATTGTTAACTGTGTCTGTAGCGATTGGTTGCGAGCCACGTAAACAAACTAACACTTAATAATTATAAAACTGAGCTTCTTTACTGCTACTCGAAATATAGCCCTCATCAGTCTCGACTAGCCTTCTCAATCCCCTAGAAATATTGGTGTCATATCTGATAGTGCTATGACTATGCTACCTTATCATGTGTTAACCCCATTTGTAAATCAGCTTTCTACGTACCATTTGCGTAATAGTTCACGTATCAGGAAATTTCCATCCAGAAAGCCGACCACTGAGTTCCTAATCTCGTACCCAGATCTCCCACGGTCATACAGAGTGAGATCTTGGTACAAGATAATTGGGTTCTATGTCCATGCTTTTGTGTCCTCTAAACTTTATCATTGTAATACTCTCCTTTATATCGTGCCAGAAGCTTCAGTCTGTGCCGAACGCTGCTGCTCGCGTAATCACATGCGGGAGACAGGGCCGAGAGCCTTGTTAAGTTGCATTGTGGGACTGTTTTGGGGGTTGCGTGCGCAGAGCAAGAACTCAAGATGCAAGAGCTGAGCTTCCTCAACCACCAGAATATTGTACAATGGCAATTTAAAACGATGGCCCGCTTTCCAAGGTGCAAAATTGTAACCCGTAGTTAATTCAAAACTAAAGTCTTTTTGCTTTGCAGAGTAAACGACTGCATATACAGTGGCTCGTCCCTAAAACAGTCCCACAATGCAGTTCTAAAAAAAAAAGAAGAAAAAAAAGCAAGGCTACAGCGTGAGTAAAGTCTACTGCTTATGTTGTCGGTTTTCTCAAGGACAAAAGCAAGTCAATTAGTTTGTTGGTTGGTATTCGAATCAAACAAGGCCACAACTGTGTTACTGGAAGTTTCACCCCTCCCTTGGGTTTACGTAGTCGTTTGACCGTCTTCTAAAGTCACCAGCAAGCCTCCTTTACTGAAATGCTTTTCCTCTCCTCTGTTAGCAAAGGAGAAGCTATTGTATCATCAACCCCCCCTCCAGGAGAGGGTGCGGGTTCATTTATCAAAACAGATGCTGTGCGTGACGGCACAATTGACCCCAGAATGCACAGCAAGAATCCCTGAAAAATCCTCAGGAAAAAATGGACTGAGCGAGCAGCTGATTTCAGGAAAACACCATTGAATTGGCGTGTTTATCCTCCTAGGTATGATCAAAGGATAACCGTAACATTACAGGAAATAAACCGGAATCAATTCGCTTTCAACAAGAGATCCACAATATATTAGACCCTTCCTCCTCAAAAACTGTTAAGTAGAGACATACGATGTGTAAAAAGACGTTCATTTTACTTTTACCGGTATTTTATTTCCAGAACAAACATATTGTTAACTCACATGTGCAAAAAAATCGTTTGCTTATACTACATAAGACAAAAAAAGCTTTTAAGTAATCAGTCCAATAATATGAGTCTGCAAACCTTGCAGTTGTCTTGTTGCACGAAAGGCAGGCTGGGCATGCGTAAGAGTTTGAGCTACGACGATCGCCACAAAGTCAAGCAAGGTAACTTAGCAGAAAACAACAGCAGCAGCTTAGCAGGCTCGCAGAATACAATAAATCTAACTAAGCAAGTCATGAATGATTTATAAAGTAGGTGTAATGTTTGCTATTTACAAAAGGCCATTACTACTCAATAGTCGGTACTTATTTGAAATTTGTTTGGATACCCAAGCACAGTATTACATCATTCACCAATTGACAATGGCACAATGACTTCACTTGACTGAAATGTTTCAGTTTGAAAGTAAGCTTCAGAGCTTTACATTTTCCATTTTTGCCACACTAAATTTGACGGTGTAGGAAGCATAAATAATATG
Organism: Montipora foliosa; assembly: GCF_036669935.1. Classification (NCBI taxonomy): domain Eukaryota; kingdom Metazoa; phylum Cnidaria; class Anthozoa; order Scleractinia; family Acroporidae; genus Montipora; species Montipora foliosa. The sequence continues at coordinate 12,984,130 of NC_090882.1, read as the reverse complement.
TTTATTTTGCAAAACTGTCTTGCTATTTAAGGCAATACTAATGTTTGATACTAAAAAGGTGTTCATACACCTGTTAACTTCAGTGGAACACAGGAACCAAGTCAAGCCCAGTTAATAAGGCTTCAAAATATTCAATACAAAAAGGAAATATCATTGAAATTGAACATTTTCGTAGTTTTTGATTAACAACTTCAATTTAAGGCAGAGTAGGACAATGTGTAAACACTCAAACAGTAATGTAACTTGCTAAAAATGTTACATTGAAATACGCTGTGGGGATGCCAGTACAGTGAAAATTCTCACATGGAAATCGAAGGTAATTGAATATAATAACTTTGATCTGAGCAGAGACCCTATGATTTAAATATTTGAATGCGATGATTCCAACAGTCCGCAACAACAATTTGACCATCACTCAGAATTGCTAAAGAAAGTGGATAATTGAACTCTCCTAAGTTGCTGCCCTCCATGCCAAACTTACCAACAAACTTACCATTCGGCAGTTCAAATACCTGCACTCTATGATTGTCTCGATCACAGACAACAACATAACCTGATTTTGTTACTGACAAAAAGGTGGGGCAATTAAACTTTCCATCCCCTCTCCCTAGTTTGCCAAACTGGTGCTTACAGACCCCCTCCTTCGTATATATTTTGATACAATGATCTTTATAGTCTGACACAATAAGATCATCGCGCCACTCAACGCAGTGAACAGGAAAACAAAGAGATCCAGGGCCACCTATCTTCTTTAGAAACTTGCCAGAACGGGAAAAGATTTTGATCGATTTGTTATCCGCATCAGCAACGATAATATTACCACTGGAATCCAATGATAAACCCCAAGGATACTGGAGCTGGCTATTGAGGCGTCCTTCCCCACCAAACATGCCGATGTACTTCCCCTTCCCAGAAAAAAATTGGATACGATGGTTGCTTGTGTCTGCTACCAAGACATTTTCATCTTTATCAAAAGCTATCCCATAAGGAAAATTAAATTCTCCCAGATTTCTACCATATGTGCCAAAGGATCTCACAAAATAGCCCTCACTATTGAAGATTTGAACTTTGTGCTTGGATGTCACTGCAATTTCGTCCTTGCTATTCACAGCCACCCCCCGAGGATACTCAAACATCCCATCACCCGAGCCTTTTACTCCAAAAGAGAATAGTTTGGGATTAAACGATTTAACTACAATCATAAAAGGGCTTCCGCGAACATGTTTCCTGTTAACCTTAACGGACAAATTGCATTTACCTTCAACTTCGGGCAAATAGCTAATGTTGTAGATCCCGTCTTTGTTATCACTTATGTTAAAATGTGCGACGTATTCTTGGCCTCCCTCGTCTGTCATTTCTACTGCTACATTATCCTGCTTATTGTAACACCGTTCTCCTAAAGAGTTTATTGTTGTTAAGCGAAATTGAGCTTCACGCCCAACAGTTCCTTCATTTAGTCCTCTGCCTTCTGCGACAGATTCGCTTGCTTTTGTTGGGTGTCGTGATTCCAAGATGCCGATTTTTTCGCTGATGACAGTGTCCAGTATGCTGTGATTTTCGGTGAAAACTAAATCAAACAAACCGACTCCTGTGTCACAGGCAACTGGCTCAGATCGATTGATTTTTTCCATAGTTTTCTTCAATGCTTTTCCAAGCTGAACCACCTCTACGCTTGTACTTCGCGTTAGAAGTTGGTCAGCTTTTTGCAGTGCTGATTCAATGGTTTTTATTTCCTCCTGAGCAGTGGTCCTCTTAGTTAATACAGTTTCGAGCGACTTTTTCGTTTCTTCTTTCAGTTCGGACAGGATAATTTCCTTTTTCGCCTGAATTGTTTCTCGAAATGTTGCGACCAAATTGTCAGCAAAGCTTTCCACATCTTGTTCCATGTTTTCGCTTTGTTGAACGATACGAGCGTAGTCCTCGTTAAGTTGAGTGACTATGTTCATCTTTTCTTGTACGTTATCGTTTTGCCTT